>NW_010114317.1:401-5401 GCF_000699245.1 Pterocles gutturalis
CATACAGTTTTACAAAGTGTGTGCATTTCCTAATTACTGCTTTTGTTAATGACAATCCAAGTGAGATAATGATTCTGGTAATAACAGACTTATGGAAAGGTTATAAGGTGTTTAGCAAAAATATTAACATTTACACTAAATAACAGACTAGTGACAGTAACACTGACAGCCAAATTCAGTCACGGTGTAAACTGATCCAACTTCACTAACCTGCCTGAAGACGGAATTTGGCTCAGTACCTGTGTGACAAACATGCTTTTTTACACAACACTCACAATTCCGTGCTTTCACATGTGCCTTGGAATTTTTCCTCCTAAATACACACTGGTTTTGGCTAGCACCAACATCACCACAATGCATTCATGCTCAAGTGTGTCCTTTTCACATTCAGCGACAACTGTGCTCAACTTGCTTTGAAGCAGGAATATGAAACAAAAGGGATGCAGATAAAATACTTCAAGCCACCTGAGGCAAGTGTATACCTTAAGGAGCGCTGAGTACTATGAGCCAACTGTGATTATAACGATAGCAATAACAACCTCTGTGTAGGGCATTTCCTGGCAAATACTGGAATATTTTTTTTTTTTTAAATTGGCACCCATGGGCACTCATTAATCTGACACCCTAGAAGCAAAAAATACAGTAGTGAGGACCTCACTATACGAGTTACTTCATTCCTGCATTATGCGAAGAGCCACCTTACTGGTGCTTAAGTATTCTTGCTTTAACAGCCTGTTCTTAATCAGCAAACCACGTACTGAATTTTAAGCATGCAGTTAAATCTTATATGGGAATGTAATGGGATTCAGACTGGTTCATAAAGTCAAGCTGCTTTGTCCAGAGATGGACATAAGCTTCCGCTGAAACATATTTCTGAGCCGGGAACACAGACAAACAGTATGTCTCAATAAAGTACTGGGCCAAGGCTCTGCCTCAAAAACAGTTTGCTTCTGTGCCTCCAAATAAGTCACATGCAGACATAATTTAACAAGCGCACACGTAATTTTTGCCCAGATGGAAACATCCTGCCCCTGATTTCCAAACAATCTGCAGCAAAAACTCATACAAACCACTGCTGGAGAAAGGTGGAGGCATGGTGGAGCAGACACAGAGTAAACAAATGCAAATCCTTGGTTCTCAAGTTCTATTTGCTACCGACACCCACCCAAGAAATTATCCTACTCACATACATCTCCTTCTCTTTCAACTAAGCAGTAAGGCAGGGCTGTAACACCCACAAAGTAAGGAAGGGGCCAACCCAGGAAGGCACAGAAATGTTCTTCAAGCCACGCATGCTTGTATGATCCACCTCATCCCTCTTTTCATAGCAAACCTTTCAACCTTTGCAGCTTGTTTTGTTCCCCTTCTTTGGCAAGCAGGGCCGATCAACCCGCTCACAAAGGCCTAACTAGGTAAACGTCTGTACAGTGCTTAAGAACATACAAAGTGCAATGTAAGTGCCAAATGTTCTTATTTTAGAGATTAATTAATACTCCAAGAAATATACACACTGAGGTAACTATAGGTTAAATGCTATGTTGCCTCATGATTTAAAAAAACCCAAAAAAACTCGTAGAACTTATCTCTCTAGAAAAGATGAATCCTGAATACATCCTTTAAGTGGTAATACCTTATTTTATATTCTGTCAAGCTTACCACATCTGTGGAGTGCCCTTTTAGTAAAAGCAAAACCTGGGAAGTGAATTGAAGTTCTCAGAGAAACTAAGAACTCTGCATTGATGATTTCCTCCAATACCACCTCTGTGATATTTTCAGCACAGGTCTGCTCCCACCCATCACATCTCCAGAAGCTGGTGTGTGGTAATGCAGAAGCAATGCACAGTCTAGTTTCAGATCTAGCACTCTGATGGCTGAACAGACAGAAATATCCCCTAGCAAGGTTAAGTAGGACCACAATCTGTATGAGCTCTCTGAAAATTTCAGGTTTTGTCCATTAGTGAAGTTCCTGGTCCATCATTTGGGAGTCTGTGACATTAAGGCTGTACGTAGCATCCAATCCACAAGCACCCATCAGAGCACTACAGCTACCAAGTATAAACTGATTATCCTGCTGGTCAGAAAAGGATCAATGCAATGATGAATTAAACACTGCACATACTTTTCCTTTTTCATTCCTGTTTTGGCTTTGGCCAATAATGGATCCAAGATCCAACAGATTAATGACATGGTTGATGAAACCAAACCCTGCATTCCTATGCACTGTGTGATAGATTTAAGACATGGCACAAAAGAGTCAATAGCACCCCTGAACAGTAAACAAATACTGCTGTAAAATGCTGATGTAAGTACCAGAATTCAGCTGCTTTTCATTTGTTGAAAAAAAATACTGAAAACATCCTGACAAGATATCCTGGTTCTGTTGAAACACTAACAGCTGCAGTAGGTCCTGCTTAGTAGTTTCATTCTGTTTTCTTACTCCAGTGCTCCTGTCAAACATTCCCTTCATCGATGCTCTGCAACTGAAGTCTTTGGCTAGCATGGGGCCTGATACCACGCCGTGTGTTCATACTGCTTCCTGGCAGAGTCCGCACAGGCAACAGAGCTCCTGGTAAAGCATTTTCCCCAAACAAGCTGATTTTCACATCAGCTTCAATAGCTCTTGCTAAACTGGATGCATAACTGTCTAAAGATTTATGGACTTCAGCTTTTACATGAAGAACAGAATTCTTTGCAGCTTCTGAAAAAAAAAATCAGAAAATTAGAAAATTAACAGTTGATCAGCACACCCATGCAAATGCTGAAGATGAATATTGATGCTCTTGTAAAGGTATGATCATGCCCTCTGTAAAATAACTATGCTACAGAGTGCATTTACCAATGATACCCAGGGTTCCTAAAACATTCTTTGAACACAAAGCTTCAGAGTGATCTCGACAGGTCAAACAGAGAAAGATTACCTCCAATTCAAGTGAAAAAAAATAAGATCTGATGAAGCAAAGTGCTTATACATGTTTAACTGAATTAAGTGTATGTTGGAATGATTTTCTGACTCTGAACCTATGCACAAAGGATTTTATTGGTCTGAATTTGTACCCAACTGAAGCCAACAGCCTGGTTTCTGCTTACTACCTAGAGTCCTCTGATGAAACAAAGTGCTTATACATTGTTTAACTGAATTAAGTGTATGTTGGAATGATTTTCTGACTCTGAACCTATGCACAAAGGATTTTATTGGTCTGAATTTGTACCCAACTGAAGCCAACAGCCTGGTTTCTGCTTACTACCTAGAGTCCAGGATTAGAGACAACGGGAATTGTCTGGCATCAGGCAAGAATTCATGCAGAAGACAGGAACAGAACCCTCTACGCCAGGAGAGGTTGAAGAGTGCAGTTGCAATCAGTAGTATACTTATTCCTAACCTTTTATTACCTTGGATACACCTGCTCTTCAGTGTTGATGTAGTTGCTTTTGTAGCATCTATAGACCTCTACTCACCAACAAGTTGGGCAACACAGGTGTTCATCCTAAATGTAATCTTTCAATGTGGCTGCTGAAATAATTTAAAATCTCAGATATCCCAAAAACCCTGAGACATACCAGAGAGAATCACTAAACCTGTGGGGAACTTTTGCACTAAGACGTTTCACTGACCTGCACCAAAAATTAGATGCCTGCCCCTATGTAATCACTCAGATAATGGAAAACGTATGATAATGTATTTGTCCAAGGAAATAATCAGCTCATGCTGGGAAGAGAGCAAAAGTAAATTTTGCCAAGACATTTGAAGAGAAAATTCCACAGAGGGAGTCTTCTCGTCATTTCAGAATCATAAAAATCAGTCAGGTTTTATTATTACTCGATTCTTAAAGGGATTCTGCTAATTTTTGTACTGTCCACAATCATTTACTGTTTAGTAAATTCAGTTGTTATTATCAAGTCTTCCAGTCCATATTATTGTAACTATCAGCTTAAACTTTGCTATATTTTACAGACGACCACAGCAACGCTTTGCTAGTACAGGATCAGCAAGTGAGTTGACGGGAAAAAAAAAAGTGCATGTGGTTCATCTATTTTCACCCATATCTGCTGAGAAACATACTCAGTAAAGTAAGTGAAATGAAAGTTAAGTAAACCAAAAAAAGTTAATTCAAACCATTAAAGTCTGTAAATGAAAGAATTTCAAGACTGTGAACAACAAAGCTGAGAGGAGGTAGGAAACAAGAAACACTGGGATAATGGAATCGAAGTACAAAGGCAAGAAAATGTATTCCTTGAGAAACAGAGAATAGACTGCAACAGCCACCAGATGAGGGGAGTTGCAGAGAGGATACTGCTGTGCAACTAAGTTATGTACATGCAGGGAATTCCTGCTTCTGACTCTTGTCCTTGTCTGTTGCTACTTGAGAACTGGAAGAAAGACCTGATCTTACTTGCTCTTGTACCTGCAAGAATAGCCAGGTCTGTCATGGTAAAGAGTGGTCAGACATGTGTTAAGGCACATTCTGAAGGTCCTGGGAGGCTTCCTTGACAGGCAATATAGTTGGTACTAAGCATTTCCATACTTACCCCTAAACCCACCTTTAATTTGCTCTACTTCATCTTCAAATGTCACTGAACTCCTTCTTCGAGGAGGACAGATGCAGTGTGGGGCCTGAGGGCCATCTGAGCTATAATCTTCAAGAAGCATTACATCTGTTCCTGAAACAAAACAAGAGTTCTCAAGCAAAACAGAGTAACACTGGGATACATTTAAGTGGTAGCAAAAACTTTTCAGTCTATAGCGGTTACTTCAAAATACATCTAAACCAAGCATTTGTGAGTAAATTTCAGGTTGAATTAAATATTGCACAGAAAAAGAATGATGTCAGAGCTTTCACTGAAATAATTTGGAAGTCTTCCATCATTAGCCATCTAAAACTCCAACCAGTTCCAAAACGCTCAGCTGCAGAGCTTATAATGTCAATAGGACAGCAGACAAAGATGAAACCTTATCTTCAGTAAATAAAGGGTGAAGTTGAGGGCAACTTCCCCCATTTCCT
>NW_010114317.1:5415-12485 GCF_000699245.1 Pterocles gutturalis
CAACCACGACCTGAGAGGCAGACAACCACAGCTGCCAAATGTCACCCCTTGTAATCAGACCTGGATGGAAATCTGAACTGGATAATTTTTCTATTCAATTTAGTTTGTCTCTAATAACCTATTTTGACTTTCTTGAAGTGTATTTTAATAGGGAAAAATCCCTTGCTGGTTAGGAATTATTTTGAGCCAATGACTCAGTTTTCCAGTTTAGGAGTAATTTTTTAATTTTACCTCCCTGAATTGGCTTTGCAACTTTCCAATATAAAATAGAGTTTACAAGCACAAGGAAATTCATCTTGGCATCTCTGTAGTGCCTTCACACAAAGAGCAAGACTGCCGCTGCAAGACATCCCTTGCAATACTGGTCTCTGCTGTGTAAGGGAGAAGCAAAGCAAGCATTTTGAGGAGGTGCTAGGACAGTGCTGAGTGAGCAGTCCTTAGGGAAGCTGCTGTTGGAGGACACAGCTTGCACACATTCAACAGGTGACACTTTACTACCACTCCATTTACTCCTGTGATGTGACAACAGACCTAGAATAAAGAGCCTTCACAGGATTAATAACTCCTCCAGATGATGGCTTCACATCCCTCTTTAGCCACTTGACTGCTTTTGATCCCCAAATTTATTCTTTTTGCAATAAGGAGGTGTTCCAGCACCCATTTCACAGAAAGTGAAAGACATCACTCGGGACATACCTCTAGAGGTCTGCTCCATAGGTCTATTCTTTGCTATATCACAATGAACTGTCAGCAAAGTGATGAACTTTTTAAGGTGAAACTTGTGTGTTATGCCATACGAATCCCTCCAGCACACAAGAAAGAGAACAGGCTGCTGCTCTAATACATGGTCCCACTTTCTGTGCTGTCCTATCAATCATCAGGGTTTGAGGATGTCTACTGGAAACAGTAGACACCTACCAATCTCCAAGGGTACTGGATCCTCCTCAGAAATGTAATGTGCAATGGAAAGGTGGCACTAGGCAGCGATACTTTCTTCCATGGAGGAGAATTTTTGTGTGTTTTTTCAAATGCACTAGTTCAGTGCATTGTTTTCAAATGAGGCTAGTGAAGAGACTAGCCTCTTATTCTTACAGGGTGGATCTTTGTCCTTGGAATAATTGATCTTAAGGCAGCATTTCTAGCAATTGGAACTCAGTTCCCACTTTATATTTTGTGTACAGCTGGCACCACTTGGATTTTTTTGCTCTCCTACAACTTCATCTGTTTTTTCACAACATGAAAAGCCCACCTTCTGTTTACCAGGGCAGATAAAGACACAACTGCATTACTGACCACAGGATTGTGTACTGCAGCAGGCAGCATTGAAGAGGCACTAAGACTTCTTTCTGCTCTTTAGTTCCTCACAGTAAAGGCATCCAGTGAAACAACACTTCACAGTGGATCACTGTACGTACATTCCCAGGCTATGGACTGTACCCCCTCCATAACAAACAGTGTCACTTCCAACAGCATTCCGTATGTATTTAGTTTGTTTATTTATCTAAACTCCTCAGTACCATTCCTCAAAAGATGATACCACAACATACCCTTAACTGAGGCAGGTGTAGCAGGATGCTATTCTTGATCACCTACAGCTGCAGAATACCCACAACGGCCATAAAACTACCAGTGCAAAACAACTACCAAAATAAATCCCAGCTCCATAGACTTCTTTTACAAAAGTAAGAAACAAACTTCGAACACCAAGCAAATGTTAGATCATCATCCTCTGGTGTCTCTAGAGCATAAATACTCCTTAAAATAACTGAAGTACAGTTAAGGAGTGGTAGCTGAATTAACTGCCAGAAACATCTAGTTACAATTCTGGATAGAAAACTACCAGCAGAATTCTTTTTCCCTTTTCGAAACCATCTCCAATTGAGAGATCTTAAGTAGTGATGAAATCATAAGCTGAAACCATCCTAAGTGTTTATGTTTACACTGCAGGATGAACAAGACAAGGTCTCTTACAAACTAGGAAGCAGAGAAGCACATTCTCCACAGCACTTTGTTATTCTGTTCCTTGTGGATTCAGGGAAAGTCCCTGAAGAATGACAGAAACTGGAGGAGAAGGGCACAAGAGCAGCAAGTCCTGTTCCCAGGGCACATTATCAAGAGATGGTCATAATTCCTTACAGCAAACAGTATTTTGCAAATAAATATACTGAGAGCAAGGAAGGAAAAAAGCATCTGCAGTAGTTTTGTTGTAACAGCTGGAACAGATGCTTCATGTCATCCATCCACCAAGAGACATCTGTGTGAATACAGCCTATCCCAGAGAGTTCTGCCAAGTTACAAGTGCAATCTTCTGACCAAGAAAAGAGAGCAAGAGACTTATAGAGATACCTGACTCCTGTGAGCAGCTGAAACCTGTGTCTCCTGTGCTGCTGCTGTTTCCTAATGGCCGCCCACCTGCCATGAGGGCAGTGAGATGAGGAGACAGTCCCAAATCTGCAAAAGAGTTTTCTTCTTGTTACACAATGAATGCTTAAGGGGTCTGCAATAATAAAAACTCTTCTAGTAATACCCACTCTACTGCCTTATTTATTATTCTACGTATAAAACTTACCTTGGTAATCCAGAGTGCACAGCATCTGCACTTTCTGTCTTAGAAATCCAGCCAGCAGCTTTCAGATATCCTTGGAGTCTTTCTGAAAGTCTCCTTTCTCCCTCCCACTCTTTTTGCAATTGCATGTGTTTTATCAGACAGACAGGCTGAACACAGAGCATATGTACTCAGAGAGATGGGCACACTTGCCAGAAACCTTCTAGATAGAGACTAACCCAGGAGCCACCAGCACCTGTGACTGGCCACTAGTGTAGAAGGAAGCTCATGAGCAAGGCTGGGGCACTGAGATGCCTAGCTTCTTTCAAATCCCAAAAAAAAAGGGAGGAGATTCTAGGATTCTTACAAAGGTGCTGTCTTTGGATCACACTTCAAGATTTTGTTATGGGTTTGGTTGTTTTTTTCTCCCCTCCCTATCAGCCTCCAGCTAATACACCACTTCGAGATTTTGTTATGGGTTTGGTTGTTTTTTGTTCCCCTCCCTATCAGCCTCCAGCTAATACACCTGATAAACTGGAAGCTGTAAGCTTCTTATCACTTGGAAAGAGAAATAAAATTCTTGTCTTTTTCCTCCCATCTCAGTTCCCAATGTATTCATCCATAGCATCTCCTGGATACATATTTGCCAAAGGAGGAAGTGTTAGAGAGCTCTTTCAGCTTATGATATGGCTGAAGCTGCAGAACTCTTTTAATTTAGAGGGAGTCTTTCCCACAGATTCCATGATGGAGAAAAGACAACAGATGTGTTGCTGCTCTCCTCTTCCTTCTGCATTTAGATCTTCCTTTGCAATTAAATAACTTCAGTTCCTGACTCTGCATGAAATGTCCTAGGGGACCCCATGAAGATGTCTTATTTTTGGAAACTTCCGAACAAGACCAGGAAAATTATCAAAAATCAGAATTTCATTGCATTGATACTTAAAACAAAACCCAACAAACTCTGAGCAACTGAAGCTCTCAGCCTTTGACCTGGGGAGACATCAAATACTTTTACTCCGTGTATGATCTTTTCTTCACAACCATTAAGGCTAAAACCTGAATTTACAGAAATAGTAAGACCAGTGTAACTTCAGTGAATCTCAAAGAGTTGTAGCATAAAGCCAGGAATCAAACAAGTGCTACTATTGGTAGTGCTCCAACCTGGATGACAGAAAGCAGTAGGCACATGGAAGGAAGTGCTTGAGAGAAGAAAATAAATTATTTTTATTAACTTCATCATTATGTCTTCTCTGGCAGAGAAAATTTTACTACAGTAGGAGAAAGAGGTTAACTGCCACAAAAAAACTATTTCTTTCAAGTGTCTATGATAACCTGAATGAAAGACTGGGGAAACCTCCAGAAACATCCCTCTTTGTTTACAGAGCCCCGAGACACAGTGCCACATACACACAGACATTAAGCGTAACTCACTGGTATTGAGTGACTTTTGCAGCCACACGTCTTACCTGTGATCCTATTGGAAATGCTGAATAACCTCGATGTCCTATGACGCTGAACGAAGGACTCACGGTAATACCGATCCCCAAAGCACATTCCTAGTAGTTCCTTGCGCACTGTCTTGTTCCACAGTCCATAAATCAGTGGATGGCAAATGGCACTGGAAAAGGACAGCCACGTAGCTAATGTCTCCACAGCAGGGGAAATACTGTTTTTTCCCCAAAGTGCCTCTGATGTAATTACTACCATGTAGGGCCCCCATGTAAGCACGAAAGCACCGATGACAACCAAGATAGTTATGAAAGCTTTGCATTGGTTGGCTGAATAGACAACCCCTTGGAAAGCGTTCCTTCGGCTGCCAGAAGAGGACGTGGAGGTGCTGGAGTTCTTCCTCCCGTTCCTCTGGGAGTCCTCCTCCACAATGACAACACTACCACAGTGGATTTTGCGGGCCTTAATCCTTGCCACGCGGAATATGAATCCATAGCAGATCATCATGACCACAAAAGGCAGCAACGCGCACCAGATCTGCCAAAAGGCAGTGTAGGCGGCCTCTTTATGCCAGGCCGCCACACACATCCACTTGAATTGGTCGAACTCCAAAGATGACCAGCCAAAGAGGGGAGGGAGGCAGCCAATAAGGGAATGTAGCCACACATACACAAGAGCTACCACTGCTCTGTTGCCTGTTATCTTCATTGGATAAACCATCGGGTACAGGACAGCATAGTATCTGGTAGACAAGAAAAGAAAGAGTCAACAGGAGCACGAAAGATGTACAACAAAGAAAGAACCCATTTTAGTGATGTTGATATCTACTTTTCGTTTCTGCAAACCTTGAAGCGGGCTCAGGGACCCTGTTTATAAAAATAACTACATGTAAAAATACGTATAATTGCAGGCAAGATTGTAAAACTTGGCTAAAGGCTCACATGCAACTGTTAAATCTGTCCCTATGTGTGAGTGCATAGTTAGGGTATAATCTGGAATTTTAGGTCATTATTTCTTGTTTCTCAAGTTGTATGTTATTATACCATCAATAGCTTTAAAAAACTCTGGAGGCATGTCCTCATTTTGCATTGTTGATGACACCACTTTCTTCTGTATCAAAATTTCACAAGGGGCTGAAGGAAAAATAACACTACAATGGTACACAGTGTTATCCACTGCAATGCTTCTCAACTCTACGAACAGCCAACAACTCACTCCATAGAATGACTAGGCAATTACCATTCATTAGAAAAGAGCTGCTTACCGGTCTATAGCTATGAGTCCAAGAGTCAGCATGCTGGCTGAGCTGATCAGCATGTAGAGCAGGGCTGAGAAATTGCACCAAACAACTCCAAAGATCCATTCCCGCCTGATGGAGCTGGTGACAACAAAAGGTAGCACCAGTACAGAGAGTAGAAAGTTGGAGAGGGTCAGGCTGAACACAAACTTGTTGCTCAATGTGAGAAGGTAAGACTTCCGATAGAGGGTGACGACAATCACCAGGTTGCCCAAACAGATGAAAATAGCAATGACGATTATAGCAATGGACTCTGTGACTCTGACTGCCCCGTCTTCCTGCGTGGTGAGGTTCCTCAGGCCCTTCACATTGCTGAGGGAGGAATTGCTGCTCATGGTCAGAGCGTGCAGAGCTGGAGCAGCCAAGACATGCTGAGCAGCTAGAAGCAGAACAACGCTCAGAAACATTCAGGCAAGATTTCTTCAAACTCTCTCCAAAGACTGGAGGCCCTTTTGCCTGTGTTAATTAAAATTTACCTGTAGGATGCAGGAAATCATTTTAGATGGGGAAGCAAAGGGGCAGGAAATTGCCTGTGGGTACACCAAAGAGGTCAATGACAGAGCCAAGCCTAGAACAGGGAAGAACCTGTCTGAAAGACAGAGGTGGAGGGGGGGGAAAAAAAAGAAATAAAATTAGCACATATTATTTTAAAATTTTCTAAGGAGCTTACTTGTTGCTAAGCCATACTTACCAGCTGTGCATTTCACTCAGTCCCTTCATCTAGACTGTGAAGAAACAAGAATGTCACTATCAGTCTTTGTTTGTCTCAGTTTAAAAAAAAGTTGGTTTTTTTTTTTTTTTTTTAAATCTGCCTGTTTATCCTGATCTTTACCTTGTATTCTGCCTATGCAGCATTTACTGGTGGTCTGGATGCCTGGCTAGTTCTACCCTGCTACCCTACAGTTGCTAAGTAACATTCAAAGACTCAGGGATCATTGCTCCTACTCTCCTAACATTGCTTCTCCATGTTCATAGTCACCTTAGCTACAGCAGTGATTCCATTTTACTGACAATACCAAAGGAGTAAAGGCTTTTTGTACATGAGGTGTGAAGGACACTTCCTTGCATCAAGCCACTGTCCACCCTACAGGTCTGAGAACCTTTAACCCTTTACTTCTCAGCGTTAGCATCCATCCCACTAACTCACAACCTCATTTTGTGAAACCTTGGTATTTCTCCCAATTCCTCATCAGCCTTCTTCCCACTGCATCCAACAGTGCTCCTGCCTACTTCGTTCAATCCTTCACCCTTCTGCAGGCCAGCACACCAAAGAAAAAACACCACCAAAAATGCAAATATGCAAACCAGAAAACTAGAGTCCACCAATTAATACAGAGTTGATATTAGCATTTATTGGAAACTAGGGACTCACAAAGCTACCTCAGCTGTGGCTGTGCCCACCCATTGCTCCCCATCGACCAGGAATACTCACAGAAAGGCTTCTGCTTTGGCCACAGGCAGCAACGTCAGGCTGGAGAGCCACGTTCTTTCCATTTTTATCTGTGCTTTCCTAAGAGCATAATTAAAGACATTACTGGGCCACGCTTTGCACAACATAGCTTGGCTCTTCCCTAGCAAAGCTGTGTGCCGACTGTTTGCAAAAACGCTTCTCAACCTTCTCTCCAAAGGTGCCCGCACCACCTTTGGGAGCCTTGGCAATACTTTTTGACTGGGGCAGGCTTTGGAAAGGCGGCTACCCGCCCCCGAGGGGCCACGGCCGCTCCCTACGCCCGGGGCATCCACCGTCCCCCCGTCCCCTCACGGCCCTGCTGCACCCCG
>NW_010114318.1:0-9791 GCF_000699245.1 Pterocles gutturalis
GGAGTTCGGGGTGCGCGGGTACCCCACCATCAAGTTCTTCAGGAACGGTGACAAGGCGGCTCCCAAGGAGTACACGGGTGAGCGGGTGCCGCCGCAGGGAAGAGGGCAGCGACGTGGCAGCAGGTCCGGGTACCTGGCCCCACGCTGCGGTCCAGGGTGACGGCAGCCCCGGGGTGTGGGGTGGGGGTGCCGCAGCTGGTGCGCTCTGCAGGGCTGTTGTGCTGTGGTGCCGAGGAACAAGTCCACCCTTAACGGGCTTTGTCACCTAAAGCTGGAGAAATCCCACCTGGGAGCTGGAGCAGAGGGAATTGTGTTGTGTGGGGAAGCCAGGCAGTCCAAGCCTGAGCTGCTCAGCTTCTCTGATTGAGAATTGAAGAGGTGCTTGGGCAGCTGGGCAAAGAGGTGGGCACAGATGTGAGAGGAAGGCGTGAGGAAGACCAAGACAAACAGAGCTCAGCTAAGCTGAGCCATGTTGTGCTGGATGCCGAGGGCAGCGTGGAATACTGATTTTGAAAGGAAAAGGTGATACTTGCATCTTGGAGAAGTGCTGTGCTGCTGGCCAAAGTTTAAAAACGTGTCGGGTGAGCAGCAGGAGGAGAATGGGATCCTGGACGCCCCTTGTACCTTGACTTAGCAATTATGGATCAGGTTAGTTGCACTGGGAGTGAAAGGAGAAGAGTTGCGTAAACGATATCAGGGTTCTTCCTGACCTCTTGGCCGGCTGCTGAACAGGCTGTCTCAGAGCTTAGGGGGTTTGTGTTCTTAAACTTCATTGGGGGGAAAAGTGAATCAGCGTTCTTATCTTTCCACTGCAGCGGGCAGGGAAGCCGATGACATTGTCAGCTGGCTGAAGAAGCGCACGGGCCCGGCGGCAACCACCCTGACAGATGCTGCTGCAGCAGAGACGTTGGTGGACTCCAGTGAGGTGGTGGTGGTTGGTTTCTTTAAGGTAGAGTTTGTGCCTCCGTTTGAGAAGCTCTTGTGTGTGTCTGGGGCCTTCCCTGCTTTCTGCCCCGTGGGGAGCTGCCGGCTGGGGAATGCTCTCCCCACGTTGTGCAAGGCTGCTGTCCTGCCTTTCTTGATCTTCCAGTTCTCTGACTGGTAAGCCCTGGGATGTTTGTGCTTCCGTTTGATGTGTCCCCATGTTCCTGCCTTTCTTTTCCAGGATTCGACATCAGAGGCTGCGAAGGAGTTCTTGTCGGCAGCAGAAGCTGTGGATGACATTCCTTTTGGGATTTCCTCCAGTGCCGATGTCTTTGCCAAGTACCAGCTGAGCAAGGATGGCGTGGTGCTCTTCAAGAAGGTACTGGTTGGTGTAAAGCATGAGCACCACACTGGAGTCTTCTGCCTCCTCTTACCTTTTCTCTAATTAGTCAGCTTCAAACGAGGGCTGCCCTGGATGAAGCAGCAAAGGACCCTGTGCGGTCAGTCCAGCTGTTTCTGGGCTGCAGAGCCTGAGGGACCTGCAGCCACCAGCCTCCTCGGTCTCTCTGTCCAGACTGCCATCCCAAAGCTGCTGGGCCTTGGGTCTGAGCTGTTGCTTCACTCACTTCCCTGTTTCTGAGATATCTGGCTGCAGTGCGGTTAACAGTCAGCGCAATTGTTAAAATATTCCTGGCTGTAACTGGTGAGGCCTCCTGTGCCCCTCCCTGAGCTGCAGAGGTCTGAAACAGAACAGCAGCCGAGCTCTTGACAGCTTGCCACGGTGCTGTTTGGTTGTGGCACAGCGAAGTTGCTCTGAACGCAGTCGGTACTGGCCTCTGCTGCAGTCAGCCGATGGTGTGTCCCAGGGTGTTCTGTCCCTCACGCTGCTCTGGGCTCTGCGGTGTCGCAATTCCAGCGAGTTCCGGAGGGGATTTGCCCTTCCAGCTGACTGGTTGCATGCAGACAGATGCTGCCTGTCTACAGAATCGGAAATAAACTCACTGATGCCTTTTACTGTTAAAATCCAGGTCGCTGGGGTGGAATTCTAGGTTTGAGGAAACAAGGAGAGGTTCCTCAGACATGTGGGTGTGGTGGGGCAGGACAGAAAACTGCTTTGGGCTTTGGACTGATGAAATCTGTTCCCTGATCACAGTCATCAGTCTGACTAATTCGACATAAGACAGGCTAAAGAGTTCAATTAATTCTTATTTAGTTCTTCCCTTTTTTTAGCTAGAATAGCGTATTTTATTCCACTGCACCTCTGAAATTGTAGCTCAGTTGTTTCTGTGGTGGTGGAAGCTTGTGGACTTAAATTCTCAGAGGTCCCTCAGATCAGTGTGGCTGAGGGTGCAAGTTACCTGGCTGAGGAGTTTGGCGCAGTAGGGTTTTGGAACTAGAGAAGTTGGGGCGGGTGAAGGGAGCAGTGTTTTCTTCTTGTCTGACTTACTGCCTGTATCTCGCTCTTCTCACGTGTGGAGGTTGCTGTATGTATATTCCTGTGTGCGCTGTCCATGGCAGACGTGAGGCTGAAGTAGCTGTTGGCAGGGATTTTCTCAACTTTTGTCCAAGAAGAACACACCAAGAGAACCACAGCCCTCGCTGGGGCTGTGGGGGTACCCACATCAGGCTCTGGGCAGGGCAATGTACTAGGTTGCTGTGAAGTTAATTTCCAGTGCGAAGTGTTTTGCTTGGCGTTTTGGTTGAGACCGGTGTGCTTCCTCTGACAGAGGTTTTCCCAGTCCCCTCTCCGCCTCTGCCAGTACCTCGAGTGTTGCCTGGCCGTGGGGCTGCTGTTTTCCTCTCTTTAACCTCAATGATCCTCCCCAGCTGTTCCTTTTCCAGGCTGCCAGAGTTCTGAGAACCCTGGTCAGGGATGCAGGTGGTGTCCCAGTATAAAAGGGACCTGGCACCTCTAGCACAGCGTGTGTTCAGCACGTGCTGTTGTCTCCAACAACAGAGACTGAAACCACCTCACGGGGCTGAGTGAAGTACTGTGGACCTGCACTGCGCGGTGGGCTCTGCTATTGGGTGTCTTCCACAGCGCTGCTGGGTTAAGGGTGTGTGCATCTGCTGAGCAGAGCGCTGCCTGTGCGCTGGGAGCTCCTCGCTGCTCTGTACAATGCCTTTGGCAAAGCTGTGGGCAGCTGCTGAAAGTCCTTGGTGACATGTCCACAAACCATTTCATGGCTGTGTGGAACAGTGACGAGATCCCAGATGATGTCTGGTTGCTGCTCCCCTTCTGCTGTGTTGTGGTTTAACCCCAGCCAGCAGCCGAGCCCCACGCAGCTGCTCGATCGCTGCCCCCCCAGCTGGGATGGGGGAGGATCAGAATGAAAGTGAGGAGACTTGTGGGTTGAGATGAAGATGGTTTAATAGCACAGCAAAGGAAGAAATAATAAAAGAATATCCAAAGGGAGTGCTGCCCAGTACAACTGGTCACACCTGCTGACGACACCCTGCCAGTCTCGAGCAGCAGCCGCAGCTCCTGGCCAGCTCCACTGGGTTATATACTGAGCATGACACCATGTGGGGTGGAATATCCCTCTGGCCAGCTCGGGTCAGCTGTCCCGGCCATGCTCCCTTATGCGCTTCCTCGCTGGCAGAGCTCGGGAGGCTGAAAAGTCCTTGAGTTCCTGTAAGTGCTGCTTGGCAAGAACTCAACATCAGTGTGTTATCAACATGATTTTCATATTAAATCCCAACCACAGCACTATACCAGCTCCTAGGAAGAAAATTATCCCAGCTGACACCAAAACCAGGAGGTGATGTGAGGCTTTGCTTGCCAGGAGGGTGAATACCTTGATCCAGATGTTATGTGACCGTGTGAGGTGGAAGTCTGCTCTGAACAACTGCAGCTGAGAGCCGCTGGGGCAGTGGCTCTGGTGTGGAACCATCTTATTCCTTGAAAGATTGTACGGGACAGGGAAGTGTTCTAATGCCAGGATGTCTGTGTTTGCAGTTTGATGAAGGCCGTAACAACTTTGAAGGGGATCTCACGAAGGATAACCATCAAGTCGAACTCGTTGCCTCTGGTCATAGAGTTCACGGAGCAGGTGGGTCTCTGGGGACTGGGCAAGGCCTCTTCCTGTAGCTGCTGTACGAATGGAACAGCTTAAACCATGGGTTGTGTGGCTGTGTTTGATCTCGGAGCTGACACTAGTTGGGGGCTATGGAGAAGGGTGAAGGAGGCACAAGCTGTTCAGAGCAGTGCTGTGGTACTGGAGGCCCCTGTGGTCTGGTCAGGACAGCAGAGCCAGGCTGGTCTGGACACTGGTTACCTCTCTTTCAGAAACAAAGTTTGTTTTCTTCTCCTCAGACTGCTCCAAAAATCTTTGGAGGAGAGATCAAGACTCACATTCTGCTGTTCTTACCAAAAAGTGTGTCTGACTACCAAGAGAAACTGGACAACTTCAAGAGTGCAGCTGGGAACTTCAAAGGGAAGGTGAGATGGAGTCGGTGGACTGTGAGTCGGTGACCACCGCCGGCAGAGAAGGGCAGCACTCGGTCTGTATCCGCTGACCAGCTGTGGAGCAGGACTGGGAGCGATCGCGCTCTCTGCCTGCGCCTCCTGGTAGCAGGTGACCGAGTCACTTGCTGGCCTGTGCAGCGGTTGGAGGAACAGCGGTTAACTCCTGACCTTTCTCCTTGCGGGTGTCACTCTGACCCTACCTTACCCAGCGCCGGTGCCTGGTCTGCACACGTGTTGCTTAAGTGTGCAGCTCCAGCGCTTCTGCTCTGGCAGGTGCCCTGCCCTCTTCCTGGGCTTGGAGAAGGAAGCGGGGCCGGTTCAGCCGCTACGCGGGCCAGTTTGTGTAAAGTATCAGTAGCCAAGAGGTGCTCATCTTCACCATACTGCCTTTGACTTTTTCCTCCAAAGATCCTGTTCATCTTCATCGACAGTGACCACAGTGACAACCAGAGGATTCTGGAGTTCTTTGGCCTGAAGAAAGAAGAATGTCCGGCTGTACGGCTGATCACACTGGAGGAAGAAATGACCAAATACAAACCCGACTCGGATGACCTCACAGCAGACAAGATCAAAGAGTTCTGTAACAAATTCCTGGAGGGCAAGATCAAGGTAACGGAGATAAACGCTGCTGGTGGTAAACCTACTGGCTGAGCAAGGACAAAAAATCCTCCCTGCAAGGAGTTGTGGGGAATATTATGAAGGTCACATGGAGAAAATCCTTCCAGCTAATGTATGGAATATCTTGCGGGCTTTGTGCTGAGCGGGGAAAGGCAGAGCTACCGGGGTGTGAAGATGCTGGGATAGCCAGTGCTGTCCTGGTACCTGAGCACAATCGGAGCCCGCTCTCCTGTTGCTCAGGGTAGTTCTGCTGTTTTTCTGGTTGTTCCCTCTGCCAAGAATCTGTGGAAGGTGTGGCACAGAGTTGAAAGAGCTTTCAGCTCTAATCCGCTGGCGGTGGCCGTACGCGCTGGACTCCGGCAGGGGCTGAAGCTGAGCTTGGCCAGGTGGGAGTGACGCTGCCAGCAAGGCTGCTTCCTCCCTGCAGAGCTCAGTCCCAGTTCTCTGCGCAGGAGCACATGGTGTCCCGGTGTGTGCAGGGCGGGAAGGAGACTTTCTGTAGGCAGGAGAGGAAGCGACCGATAGATCTGATTGTCCACAGCCTATGGCTGAGGCTGAGGGGGGTGGGGGAACTCGGGTTTTCCAGGAGGTGTGGCTGCCTGTACATTCCAAGCAGCAAATCTGAATTTCACTTTTTATTCCAGCCCCACCTGATGAGTCAAGATCTTCCTGAAGACTGGGACAAGCAGCCTGTCAAAGTTCTAGTTGGGAAGAACTTTGAAGAAATTGCTTTTGATGAGAATAAGAATGTCTTTGTGGAGTTCTGTAAGTACCTTTCAACAACTGCTTCCCAGTAGCTGGCACAAGAGGAGTGCCAAAATACTGGACGGCAGGGGTTAGGAAGAAAGCGCCTTACAGAACCTCAGCCCAAAGGGAGTGTCTCTGAAAGGATGGGTGTGAGCTGTCTGGCGGGGGGCTGGGGGGCCGGTGGCAGTAGCTGCTCCGGCTGCGGGTGCTAGCTGTGTTTCTAATGCACAGATGCCCCCTGGTGCGGTCACTGCAAGCAGCTGGCTCCTATCTGGGACAAGCTGGGAGAGACCTACAGGGACCACGAGAACATCGTCATTGCCAAGATGGACTCCACGGCCAACGAAGTCGAGGCAGTGAAGATCCACAGCTTCCCCACACTCAAGTTCTTCCCTGCAGGCTCTGGCAGAAATGTAAGGCAGCAGCTGACCCTTGCAGAGGTTGCAGAACATGGGGGCCACTGGCAGCGCTTAGTTACCCGCTTGGGTTCCCTCTTGGACAAAGCCTCTGGGAGGGCTCTCCCTTCTGCAGGGATGGAACACATCCAGCGTGCTGGACATCCGAGACCCCCAGGGGGGTGGGCTGCAGGAAGGAGTTTGGTGGGGGTGGGGAGCGGGAATGAGGAAAAGAAGGGAGCGCAGCAGAAGACAGTGTGCTCATCTGCAGGCTGTTCTTTCCTCGCAGTGATCTCTGAAGTCTAGTGGCTGAGCTGTTTTCCTTCGTCTCATATGGGTGAAGGTGAATTTTTAAATTCCCTTTTGCTTGGCATGTTAACTGTTGCTCAGAAAGAGAATTCTCCTCTCCAGGGGTGTTTCTCTCTAAGTGCCCATAACCATTATCTTGATGTTTTTTCCTGTGTAGGTAATTGACTATAATGGCGAGAGGACACTAGAAGGCTTCAAAAAATTCTTGGAGAGCGGAGGTCAGGATGGGGCAGCAGCTGATGATGTGAGTAACGTCAGTACAGCACTCTGGGGCTGCAGAGCGTAGAGCATGGGTTGGGTCTGGTGCTCTGCTTGAATCCTCAGCCCTAAATAAGATCCTGGGTGGTTATGTGGTGGGAAAGGATGTTGTTCGTGGGCAAAAGATGTGCCCATCTCATAAAACATCACCTGTCTGTGGCTGTGGCCTGGGTAGCCGTTGGGCTGGAATGGGCTCCTTTTTCTGGTGACACTGCAGTTGGGTGTGAAATCAATGTTCCTGGGAGGCTTGAACACAAATGCGTGGCAGGTGTTGGTGCTCTCACCTCTACATCTGCACAAGCTGTCTGTGGTGGTTGTGCAGATGTCTGGAGTACCTGAAGGGTCTGTTCTTTATTGAGAACCCCTGCCTACACCTGGGGCTGGAACTGTGTGATGAACATGACATCTGCAGTGCAGGCAGTCGGGAGCTCCTCACCGGTGGGGTGGAGGGTGTTACAGGTGCAGGTGCCAGCTTCTGGGTGTTTCTCATCCTTAATTTCCCAAATTTGGGGCTCTTGGTAGAAGTCTCTGGATGTTTGTTAATGTGGCAGCAGAGAACAGCGAGCAGGTTAGAGATGCTGTTCTGGGCTTGGTGTTGGATCTGCCCCATGTGCCAGAAACCAGCAGCTGTCCTGTCACCTCCGCAGGATCTGGAGGACCTGGAGACGGATGAGGAAACAGACCTTGAGGAAGGTGATGATGCTGATGAGCAGAAAATCCAAAAGGATGAATTGTAAAGAGAAGGCTGATCTACATCACCCCAAAAATCAGACACTAAACGGGCTGCTGTTCGGCAGCCCAGCGAGTCAAACCCGTTAAGATTTAAAGCAGAAGGTGAATGACTGGAAATCCAGGGATTGGCTTTTAAAGTAACACTTTACCCTCACTTGTCTGTACACTTGACTCTTTTCTTTCTTTTTGCTTTTGAGAAGGGATCTGTCACTAGGTAGCCAGCTGGGGTCTTTTTTTTTTTTATTGTGATGTACTTTTTTTGTACACAGCTTTTGTTTGAGGTATTCTGTTCTCCTGGGTAGAAGCAGATTGAAGCAGTAGCACGAGGTCAGTGGCCCAGCATTCTGGAGCCTTGCCACTAATATCTTCCCAGAAAGCTTATTTTCCTTTTTCTTTTAAAACTAAAGCCCATAGTTGATTTCTCCACCTGGCAGCATCCTGAATGGTCTCAGCTGTTCTTCCCTGGAACCAGCGTCTGTAGGGGAGGAGGCAGGGGGCTGGTGACATTGTCCTGGTGGGAGGTGGAGAGGAACGTGCTTCTCTTCATGCCGGCCAGATGCTTCCTTCCCCCTCTGCCCTGAGACTCTTGGAGGTGACTGTTCCAGACACCCGGAGAGGGGAACACTGTGCACTGGCTGTGGGGGGCCCTGGGGTGGGGTGTCAATGGCTCACCAGCTTCACTGAGATCTCGCTGCATTGCCATCCTTCTGATCAAATGTGGGACTGCCGCGATCCCTTTCCGTGCGGTATTCTGGGTGGGGTGACTGGGCAGGGGGGTGCTGCGGGAGGGCCTGATGCAGCAGATCAAACGGGACATTCGCCATTTCTGGGGTTTGGGAGGAACTCGAACAGGGGAGCGCTGCAGAGGCCTGAGCGCATCGGTCTGGTTCTTAGCATTCCACTACAGTGACGTTGGAACCGAATTTGTTGGCCAAATAAAGTTGAGATTTTAATACTATCCTGTCCCGGTGTCTCTATCAGAACACAATGGATATATTGGAACCTGACCTGAAAGGGGGTCAGAGTTTGGGGGCGATTCTCAAGGGACTCTGCCAAAATGGCAGCTTTCTCACACTTTCACTAAATACCCCGTTTTTGAGAGAAACTATGCTTCTGAATGCTTCTGCCTTTGCACGTGGCTTCTGGTACCTTGAAGAAACTTGTATTGAATGGTCTGTAAAGGAAAAGAACTTAAAGATGACTGTGTCCTGTCCAGATTAAGTCGGTTTGTCCAGGCAGACAACCCACAGCTCCAGCAGTGTGGGGACAGGGGTGCGGGTGCTGGGCACCAGCGGCTCCTCCTGCCAGCTGGCCCGAGGTGAGCGGACCTCGTGGCTCTGGAGCCATCAACCAGGGAACCCTGGGGCTGCCTGCGGCTCTGCGTCAGGCTCACGTGCCCCAGTGAGCTGCATTGCTATTTCCAAACCCCTTGCTTACTGCTCAAAATATTTTTGTAAGAAAACATGCTGTAAGTGTCACCTGGGAGGGCAGGGGGAGGCTGCTGGTGCCTGTCACCGAACATGGGCATAGTGGGGGTGGTGGAACAGAAGCACCGTACAGTGCTCCTGCAGCTCCAGCCTCCTCCGGCCGTTCCCCTGGGCACGGAGCCCCAGCTGTGTCCTGCTGCGTGTGCGCAGACCCTTGGTGCAGGGGGAGGCAGAGAGCTCTGCTAGTGAGCAGCAGCTTTGTGGGAAGGTGCTGCCCAGGTTCAGGATGCATGACCCATGCTGGGCTCTGCTGTGGGTCTCCTCTTCGTGGTCCTGCCTTCCTCCGCTCGGAGGAGGGGGCTTTCCTCGTGCGCCCGGGATGCTCTGGGCAGAGCTGGACTCCAGCAGCGTTGTCCTGTGTGCGCAGCCGGCTGCTGTTCCAGGAAAGCCCAAGGAGAGCGTCCTGTCTCGGCAGCAGACAGCTCAGCCTCCAGCTGCCCCCGTGTCCGTCCGATGCGGTGCGGAGCAGAGGTGCTCGGCAGAGCTCAGCACGTTTGCAGGAGGTGAGCAAGTGCAGCGGCAGCTCTTGGGTGCCTCTGCCCGAGCTGTCGGCCTCGCTGCTGACCAGGGCTTCAGACGAGGGTCTGCGGCAGACGGGGCAGAATGAAATCTCTGTGACTCCTAACGTGGGATGGGGATTTCTCCTGGCGCTGTGCAGGGGGTTCATCCTGCCCAGGCAAGCCCTGTCCGTGCAGAACAGAGCCCAGTGTGCTCGTGTGTCTGAAGTGACCAAACTGATGGGGAAAAAGCACAGAAGAGCAGCTGTCGCTTGAACCCCCGGCTGGTCTGAAGGGCTCCTCGGGCAGAGGGGCTGCTCTGGCCTCGCAGCTGCAGCAGCAGAGCCACGAGCGC
>NW_010114318.1:9820-10259 GCF_000699245.1 Pterocles gutturalis
CTGGTTGGGGGAAGCTGCCCCGGGCAGCAGCTGGCTCTGGGTTTGAAGGAGGATGTATCCCACCACGGGCTGGTGTTGCCCTCTGTCCTCGCGAGGGGCGATGCCCGAGGTGCTGGCGGTGTTCTCTGTGCTGAGCTAGACACGGTCTCACACCCGCGCTGGGCACGGCTCATTCTGCTCCTCTCACATTGTCTGACACAACCTCAGGACGGTGACCGAGCTCCCAACGCCATCGGCACCGCGGCTCTGGCTGGTCAGTGTGAGCGGCTGGTTCCCTCGCTGGTGGCCGTGTTTCTGTCTCGTCCCCAGCGGGCGCGTCGGCGTGCGGGCTGGCTGCTGGGAAGCTGTTTCCCGGCTCCTCGGAAGGGCCGTCGTGCAGCCGCGGCCGTGAGCCCTTGGATGGGCACGCTGACAGGTGGGGGGTAAGATGAGACACCAG
>NW_010114319.1:0-13009 GCF_000699245.1 Pterocles gutturalis
AGGGCCCGGCCCCGGTCAGCGCCCGGGCGGCGGGGGCGAGGGGGACCCCCGGACCCGTGGGATGTGGTTACTCACAGCAGCGGAGGACGCGTGGCCGCGTGTTCTGCGTGGTGCTGCTCTGCGGGCTTTCTGGGGAAAGCACACCGGGCTGTTGTCAGGCGGCGGTGGTGGATAGGAATAACTTTTTTCCTAGTTTTTGCTCTTGAAATAGACGTGCTGGAATAGGGCAGTTGAGGAAGGAGGGGGTGTGAGTAGCAGTCGAAGCTGCGGTGTATTAAATGCCTTTGTACCTGTTGCGGGGGGAATGGTGGAGGAGTGTTGGAAAAAAACCTCTTAAAGGCTTAATAATAATTAACACGGGTAAAAATGAGGCTGAAGTCTTGTCACTTGCACATCAGCCTGTTTGCGCTAATACAGAGTGACAGGGAGTGTGCTGGTAGAGGGCAGCAAGAGAGGTTTTTGTTATTCTTAGGATATGCTTGGGTTTTGCAAAGGCACAGTAGCGGTCAGTTATGTCACAGCCGTGTCCCTGCCCGTGCAGGGAGGAGTGGAGGAAGGGTGTGTTTGCATTGTTCAAGAAGTTCAGGAGTTCTAGGAGTAGGAAGGACACATAAGGCCAACGTGCCTTTTTTTCATTTGTGACTGGAAGTGGAATATTACTAAGTGAGATTTCTGAAAGGTCGCAAAATAAATCTGATTTAGGAGAGGAGACACTGAGATATAAGATAAAGGTTGATTATTTCAACATAGAACAGTTTTGGTACAGTCTGGATTTATGACCTAAAATTTGCAAGTGCTGCTGCTAATTCAGGCAGTGAAACATCACTGAAATTGCAGTAACAGTGGTACCTGTTATCGTGCATGCTGCATGAGTCAAATTGTTGAACTGCTTCCTTATAAAATCAGTATTTTCAGTTTCTTCGTCTGTATATCCAGCACAAACTCCTGTTTATTTAACAACGTGTGCTTCTATAATCATTGTTAAAGTCTTCAGTTCACATCTTTTATACTGAAAGACAAGCCCCAGGGAAGATGATCAAGGAAATTAATAAAACTTCATTCTATGATGGCAGTCCGAGCTGGAACATTTGTTAGGTGTGTGTGTGTGAGGATGGTTCCTGTTCACTGCGTGGACCTGTGACCCACAACAGTGTCCTGGCTGGAATGTGCAGGGAATGCAGACACTCCTGCCACCCACGGCTTGTAGGGAACATTGCCCAAAGTGAGGTGGGAAGATTGAGCCTGCTTTGCCGTCAGTTACCAGCTTCCATGTACAAGGTAACATATAAGAAGCTCAGTGTGGGACCCTTAAAGGAGATTGCGTAAGTGTGTTTTGTTTTACCGATAGAATGCTTTGGATGTTTTACTGTAGATGATGATGACAAAATGTGGGTTAGACTCATAACCAGAAAGAAATTCAGTGGGAGTCAACTCTTTTCCTGTAGAAGATCCTGGTCAAGGAGTGGGGCTTAGCAACCAACATGCAACCCCTCTTGATGTTATGGTGATGTTGTTATTAAACATTAAGTGCTATCTACATCATCTTATTAAGATTGAGGCTCTAGGAGGCTAAGTGGCGTACAAAATTGCACAAAAGTGCAGGTGCCTGTATCAGCTTGCAATATAAGTATCAAACTTGATTAAACAAAAAACAAGAATATACATTCTGTGAAGACAGGGTTGTATAAATAGTTTGATCAGCTTTGCATACAGACTTTGGTTGCTTAGGGGAAGATGCAAAGATTAATTCATTAGCTGCAGTGCTCAAGTCATTGCTGGTTTTGATCTATTCCTGAAAATGATTGAGATGCACTTGAGATTCTGATTCTGTGATCATGCTGCACTGGAAAGAGCAACATATGACTGTATTTATCAAATCATATAACAAAAAGCAACTCACTCCTTTTTTTCTCTCTCCCCATCAGTACCTCCAAAAGGAAATATGAATAAAGATCCTGTAGCGTCTCAATTTCTATTACTGCAGTACATCAGGAAGGATGTGTACATAATTACTACTAAATCTGAATTTGCAGAAAGTATTTAGATAATTTTTTTAAACAGTAAGTCAAAACATAGCAGTGTCACATCTCAGTAATCGCACCATAAAAGTCAACAGTGTTTCTTGGAATGTCTTAGCAGAACATAGCATAGATCCTAATAGATGCTCTTTATACTTAAAAATAATAATTTTGTTGGTTGATGAGGTCAGTATTTTGGGAATTTTATTGTCCTCTGAAAAGAAGACCTTGAACTGAAAACAATATCTTAGTCATAACAAATAGAAAAATATTTGCACGTTTTAAGAGATAGATGTTAAAAGCTTCAAAGTTGAATAATATTATTTACTATTTTATATTACATCTAAAATAAATATTAACTTATATTAAATAGCTTAATATTAATATTTAAAAATATTCTAGCTTCAAAGAGAACCAGAGCAGTGAAAGGATTAATGTCAAATTTCTTTGTGTGTTTGTTTGTCATAACTCACCTATAAGAATTAACATTTGCTTCTGTGAAAGCTTTTCTTCTTTGTGCTCAGTGACTGGGATAAGTTCTGTTCAGTTATCAAAAGTAGGTGAGACTGGACTAGTGCAGTTCATCTCTCTCACCCTTGACTTCCATAAGTTACTGATCCTGGATGTGTGTGAGCATCTACTGCATTATTATGTGTGTATTTTATGCCATTCATTTTATGGGCTAATAAAGGAGATCACAGATGAAAAGTTGAAGCAAATGATTGCTTTGGGAAAATTATACTAGCGTTTGTTGTACCAGAATAAAGACTCCTAGCTTCTTCAGTGTATGTGTAAAATGAATATCTAAATGAATGTAATAATCAGTGATAATATCCAGTAAATTATTTTATCTAAAAGTCTTCAGTACTCACACTGAGTTACTGGTGACTGCTATGCAGTCTTGAGGTATAGCTTTCTGGAACACTTTTAGTATTATTCTTAGAGATCTTCCTCAATTAGTCTGTGCACTTACACAAAGTTTTTACTCTCTTTGCAAGACTGAAGCTTTCTGCAAATTGGCTTATAGTAGCAAAACCTTAATGGGACTTCACAGTTGCTTGTTCATCTGTTGTCATTCTGTGTCAGGGTTGTCCAGTGGCTTTGTAGCCAGGATGAACAGTGATGTAAGCAGTGCTGTATTTGCAAACAGAAAAAATATACTTTGGGCTTCCAAATCAGAGAGAAAATAGTGTCTTTATACACAAAATTGTATTATTTTGAAATGCCCACCTTAATTTGACTTCTGAATGTTGTCAAGCGGACTCATTCAGTGTTACATACATGACAGCTGCAAAGCTGCCTTTGGATTGCTTTGAAACTATGTGAAACAACTGAAGAGATTTCAAAAGGTGTGAAAAGCATGTTTTCATGCCTTGGTAATTCAGACAACAGCTGAAATGGATTTCCATTCGACTACCATAAATAGCTCTCTCAAATAAAATCATTCATGGCAAATCTGATTCTTCTTTGCATTGACCGTGTGTCATGTTTCACCACCATTATGAATAGGTTTGCAGCTTTCTGTGATGAGAATGATATCATTTTGTAGCCAGCCCAGGCAGGAGAGAGCAACACAACAGCTATACAATAGCTACAGTATAAGTGGTAATGCAAAGTGAAAAGCAGAGGAAAACTGGACCAAAGGTCCCTACAAGATAACGTTCACTAAACATGAGAACAGCAAATTCAACATTAAAGCACTTGTTCAATCTCGACACTGCTCTTGCAAATGTCTAAGAAAACCGCCTCCTGTGTCTGCTCTGCAGCCCCCATGTAATGGATATGCCGTGTCCTTTATTTACCCTGTTGGCAACTGCAATGTCTGCCTTGATAAATTAAAGTGATGGCTAGAATTTACGGGGTTTCTGCTTGATTCATAACATAGGGGTAAAATGCTTCCTTCTAGATGAACAAAGTGAATGAAGGATTTAGAGATAGTAACCCCTTTGTGCTGGTCCCTTTCACAAGCTATACGCAGGTCTGTAGATGACTGCTGTACCATTTAACTTTTTCTAGTTACTGTATCGTGTTTTACTCTCTTCATTGTAAGTAACAAAAAAGGAGAAAAGAGGAGAGCAGAATATTGTACCAGATCAAAAGGGAGGTCTTGGGATCTTTTGTTCCTCCTTTATATCTTCTTGTTTGAAAGGTATTACATTATTGCTTTCCTAACTGGCATAGTTTTGTGCAGTGAAAAATGTACAGTGCTACTGACTGTATATAAAATAGTCCTGGCAGGTTTTGGGCTTTTGTCCAAATAAGTTACACTTTTGTTGTATGCTAAAAAGAACTAACACTATATCTGTACAAAATGTATAGATCTGCTATGTTAGTTGAGTAGACACACAAAGAAAATCATGAGGCATAGAAAAGGCAAGCCAGGCTTACGTATCAGGCAAACAGAGTGGCTTTTTAGCAACTTATTTTAAGGGGAATGTTTGCTCCTCTTGGGGATGTGTGAATCACTGCAAAAATATCTGTCAAATTGTGCCTAGGATTTGGACAGAAAGTTGCTTCAGTTATCAGTTGTGTGAGCGCAAACAGCTTAATGCACGTTGGTGATGTTACTTGGCTGCAGCTTGTATTTGCTTGAGCATTTTCAGAATTAAATCCTAAAGAACTGATCTCAGTTCTACTGAAAACAAAGAAAAATTTTGCATAAAAATTAATAAGAGATGGATTAGTCCCTAAATTAGTAAATTGAGAGAGGAAGTGGGGGACTACCTCTGTAGTATGCTGTGCGAGTGACAGATGTGGGGCCCAACAGGGCATTTAATGCAGAATGAAAGCCTTTTTTAGCCTTGAAATGACTAAGTAGCAAGGAAATTATGCAAAAGCGGATTGTACAAAATATTCTTGGATCAAGTGATCATGAGTTTACATTGACTTAACAGTAGGATAAATGACGAAGTGCCATGTGGGAATACTTGAGCTTGCTCTGAACGAGCTGTACCAGGAGCTGCAAAGGCCTGCTGTAGCTGCAGAATGCTTATACTGTGGTTGCTCTTCTGCTTTCCTCTGCCCAGACTGTTCTACCTGGCTTTTTTTCTCCAAATTTTCAGTCTTGTATCCAATCCGTGATGTGAGGCTTTGTACATTGGCACTAACACTTACCAGCTCTAGTCAGGATATATCTGCTGGTACCTCCTAGAATCACATTTCCTTTTTTCAGAGCCTAATCAGCCTAGTTCTGCATTTCCTTTGTTTTTCTCAGTACTAGCAACCTGTGCTGAACCTCTAGCATCATCATGCAGAGTTATCTACTTTTGCACCATATGCAGTGTTTCTTTCCCCAGGGCAGACAACTCTACCTTTTATTAATTGTCTCCATTTGTCTTGCCTTGCGTCAGCAGCAGGCAACAGGTGAGGTGAATGGTGAAAAGAGCAAGGACAAAGAAAGTGGAGAGGGGGAGTGGAGAGACTGGTAAACCACTGGAAAAAGAGATAAATTTTCAGGGAGGGAAGTAAAGAAAGAGAAGGGCGAGATCCAGACTGGTAGAAGTGAAAGCTGGAGCCCAGCATAAAACTTGACATCAGAGTTGGAGAAAACAAATGAGTCTTCATCTTTCCCCTTCCTGGTCTGATGGTAGCAGATACTAGCTGCACTGGGTATATTCTTGGGAGCTAATTCTGGCAGCTGATTCTTATCTACTTGTCTGAAAAAGGAAAATTGTAGAAAATGACTTTAACTCCTTTGTATCGATGATAGATGCAAGTTCAAAAAAATCTTATATTGCCAGTTAATCCCTAGAATTACTTTCCTTCTTCAGCAGGCAGCAAAGTTAGTTGACTGTTTTTGGATTCCTAGTGTTCATTGCTTGTTCCATGTGTACTAAATACTAAAAATGCAATGTGATGGTAGTGTAGCGGGGCTTCATTAATAACACAGGGTTTTATATACCTTTTACTTACAAGTATGGAAGCCTTACCCTGCTATAAAGAACATCTAAGACGAAGTCATCAACTATGCTATTGAAATGGAGCAGCAGTTTCAACAAGATTGACAGATAAGAGCATGAAAGTGGGAATGTATAAGCATGTTCAGAAGTTGTAGTTTAATTTGTCAGGATGTCAGGGCTAGCATTTTTATCATTGAAAAAAGATTTGGAAGGGAAATTATGTACTCACTACTTCACTGAAAATCAGGATCAAAGCTTCCCGTTCTTTCTTTGAGATGAGGGTTTCCCTGGCAGCTTATTCCTACAGGTTACCAGACCATCACCTTTTACACCCCTTATCAAAGACAATTCTCCTTTACAGCATATAGTGACCACAGCCTGTGCTGGGACATGGTGCTCTATTACAGGGAAGAATGGCTCATGTTGAATTGCCAGATTTATTTTCCTTGCATTGCGAGACTGTGTTTCTTGAACTGGTAGATACCAGCCTGATGTGGCATGCATACAGATTTCTCTAAGTTCATATTTCCAAGACAGACAGCTGAAAAAACAGGATCTCTGATGAAACATCATGTGACTGAAAGTGAAAACATTAAAATTATTTGAGACATGGATTTTGAAAGTCCTATAGTCTTCTGATACCCACATTTGCTTTTCACTTGACTGGCATTTGAAAACAGACGTTTGTTGAGCTGTGTATAGCGAATATAAAGAAGCAAGATGCTGAATACTGCCTTGTTTGGGTTTTCTATTTTGATGCTAGTTACTTAATGGGAAAACAAAACTTTCTTCTGTTAGGGGAATTGATTAAACAACTTTATGAATTTCTTTGGTGGAAACCATTCTGTGTACAGGAATACTTTTCAAATATATTTATATTAGATGAATGATAGTAATAAATATATTAATAACGATAAAGAAATATATTAATAATTATGTGAAAACATACAATTTACTTTTCTTCAGAGTCTGCAAAACTTGCAAGTGTTAACTTGAAATATCAGATTGCCTCTGCTAAGAGAGCTCAAGTGCTGTTCACAGTGAAATTCTTGAGGAGTATAAAAGTAAACAGTCACCTTCAGAATGTAGCAGTGACCTTGAACTTCATGGAGCTGCACTTTCTTTATTTAGCTTAGGCCAGTGATTAACTTTGCTAATTACTGTGTGTCAAACTTGCCATTGTTGGCAGTGAAATAACCTATGTCTGTCTTTGTGTGGATGATACAGTATATTTAAAGGAAACCTTTTGTATAAATTGTTTCCTTTGCAAAGTTATGTCTTTGTGCAAGTCCTAATTGCTTCTAATTTACCTCATTTGTCTTTGGACTCTTTAGCTTCAGGTAGACACTAGACATAATGTATTTTCTTCTTCTTATGTATTGTTCTTTTCTCTTACTCTTTATTTCAAAGAGGATGACAAATTCTCTTACTCTGCTTCCTTACAGCAATTAGTCTTCTATGGCAGATCCCCACAGAGCAGAGGATGCTATACCCTGAAATAGTCATGTATAGGGACATGAAGTCATCTGTGCAGCTTTGCCTCTGAAGGGAGGTTTGTCAAGACATAGCGGTTTAATTTCTGTCCTCAGCACCATAGGGAACCCAGCAGAGAGATCTGCCCACGGCATGCATGGAAGCAAGGCGCCTTCAAATTCCTGTAATCTGCACTAGGTCAACTCTAGCCAGATTGTTGCAGTGTTACCGGGCTTCTGACAGAACAGGCATCATGCTGTTTTTTCAAGCAGAAAGGGGATGCAGCCCTTAGATGGATCAAGCCTGGTGGAAATTGTCCAAACTGAGGAAGACTTGTGTTCCTTGGCTTAAATGGACAATACTGTTATGTGCTGTGAGACAGCCCCACAGACTCTGTGTAGACAAATGCTGCTTATGAGTGTTTTGTTGGATATTAAATGGAGGAAGAGCCCCTGAGCTTTGTACATTTCAATGGAAATGAAAAGGCCCGATTCTGCCTTTAGTTGCAGTGATATAAAAGATGACTGAGAGCAGAAATCTGTCTCATGAGTTGTATAAAATCCAGGTACCTTCTATTAGGAAATGGAGAAAGGCTAGAGTTTTATTAGTCAGCTGTAGGAATACAGCTGTGAATGAAACAAAAAACCTGTGAATGTCTTAAAATATATATAGTAAGATGGGTATGTATATGAACATTTGCATTTCTCGTGAGCTGTAAAAGAAGGTTGTAACAGTTTGATGCTTCTGCTCCAAAGTCTCTCAAATACAGGAAATACTGTCAAGTATTTTGTGAATGGGGTTATTTTTGCAAAGGGGAAAGAGACTATGAGGATACTCAGAGGCTCTACTTTGATTCTTCCTTGGTCTGTTCTCTAAACACAAAGTCATTCACACTGAAAAATGTAGAAAGAAATTTAGCATCTGGTGCTCAAAAATTACATTATTTGATTCTGTTATAATTAAAATCTAAACTGGTTAATTCCAAACAGAAGTTTTGTGTGATAGTGACAGCATAAAAATTGGTCTGTGTAGCACACGTCTACTCTGGTGTTTTCTCTCCTCTGCGTCTACGTGTGTTGTACTGTCTTTAAAAGATCTGTGGTGTGCTTGTACGAGTGATTTCAGCTGTTCTTCAGTGATATTTGACAGGAGCAAATGGGGGCACAATAGTTTTCAAATTGTTAAAGTTAAGCAGATGCTTATGAATGCTGTTTCTCTTGTGTAATTAAAAAATTCTTCTAATTCTCTGTTAAAATATAAGGATTTAAAAGCTATAATTGAGAACAGTATAGTTAATGGAGAAATCATGTTTTATTATATAAAAGCTGATTAAAAGTTAAAAACAGAGTTCGTGGTCTACTTTTTTCTTCAGTTTTTAATCAAGAAAATAAGACCAATATTGTAGATAAGCTTTCCTGCACACCTCTGAAACATCTCCCCCAGCCTTCCCTTTGAAGCAAAAAGTCTGTAAATTTTCCCAAAGCTGAATTACCTACCTCAGAGTGCACAGTTGCAATGATTACAAATCCAGTAATAATGAATCCGTTGTTTTGCAGTCCTTTCTCCAAATTGATTAAAAGGATTGCATTTTCAATTCCAACTGCGTTGTTTCGTATGAATGACTATGCCACCTAAAGACATAAGCACTATAGCCATTTTTTTAAAGTGCTATTTAAGAAATATTTTTGTGTATAAATGCATATTGTGTGCATTTAAAGAATTGTGATTTTTTTCCTCTGTCTTTTCCCCTTCTAGACATTGTTCTAAATTGGACGTACAGCTGTTTCGTGCCTTCCCTTTCCATTATGGGTGAAGGTATTTTAGCGTAGCCTTTGCAGACAGACCTGTGGTGGTTCTGCTGGGCGTCAGTGTGGCAGGAGATGTGTCAGCTGCTGTCCAAAAACCATGTTGTGTCTTAGTGTGGCTCTGTGCTTCCAGCAGGACTTTGTTGTAGCTGTGGCACTGTGGCAGTGACGTTTAGAAGGAGACCTTTGGGATCAGAGCGCATGTACATCTGCTGGCTGGGCAAGGTGAGACCAAATCCACTTAAAATCTTAGGCAGAGGTATTGAGTTTCCCACAGGTGAATCCAGCACAGGACTGAGAGAACCCCTCCATGAAGAAGAAAGATCTGCACCTACTCTGTCTTGTCTAACAGTTCAAAATGAAAGTCTGGATGAAGACTTTATTTGGGCCGTCAGAATTTTGGAGCTTAAGTTCTACATTGAGGATTGTGCTGCTATTCAAGCAATCACAATGAGAAGAAGCAAGTAACAGTCTGTGACACCTGGCATTACCAGTCTTAGAATTACCCTTACCAAGAGTCCAAAAAAACCCCAGTTGTCTTGAGATTGGAGAGCAGTAATAATGTTCACTGACTGATAGAATGACTTCTGAGAAGTAAAACAGCGCAAAAAGTATAATTAGTCCTTGTCAATGTACTTGTGAATTATAATTCTTATATTTCACAGAACTGATGCAGAGAGGTAGGAGAAACTGTTTTGCTTGGTACAAGGTAGAGTCATCTACAGTGGAGTGCAAATGGGATCAAACTAAGAAAAGAAAAATTAGGCTGAGTGTCAGGCAATCTGAACTGTGAGAGTTATTTGACTGTGAAAGAGCTTCCCAAGGGAAATAATACAAGCCACGTTATTTGGGACACCTAAAATTAGACTTCAGAAAGCAGTAAAAAAAAATGTACAACCTTGCTTTGGTAGGGAGGTAGACTAGAAAAGGCAGGGTTTGGGATTTTCCCTTTTTTGCAATGAATTCTTCAATTGTTGGGCCTGAGTCCGTTCTGTGATGTGGAAGTCAAGGTAAGATTTATATTATTTTTTTTGCCTGAGAAAACGGAGGCTAAACACACAGGCTTCTCCCCTCCTCCTGCTGCTAACTCTTAAAACTCAAGTACCTTTATGTTTTTATTTCTAAATATGTATATTTAGAAGAGAGGAGAGAGGGTGCATGTACCTTAAGGAGTCTTTGTGGCATTTCCCTCTTATCTGGGTCTTAACAAACACATGAACTGATCAACATGGTACCCCTTTTTTTGTTTTTAAATTGAAATTTATTGAACTTATAATGTGCAAATCCATAACCCTGACATGTTCTGAAACTATTGTCTGAAGTTGCCAACCATATTTTAACTAGCAACTCGATGTGGGGGAAACAGGCAAATGAAATACAGTCTTTAACTAAGGAATAGAAGTCTCCAAATATGTGTGTTGATATATTGAAAGTGTTGCAATCTTCTACATAATTTTCTTCAAATACAAACTGCCTATGAGATAGGTGCAGTGATACAAAAGAGGTTCTCATACACAGTCCTGCATATTAAAATGTGTAGATCGTGTAGTTATGACTAAATTTTAAGAGCCAATTTTTTTAAATTGTAAATTAGTTTGAAGATGCCTGCCTTTACCTATATACAGTCTTTCTTTGCTTGTGTGAAGGACAGCACTCCTTCCAAAGCCCACTTGAGCAAATAGAGCTGTTACATGGAAACTGTTTCTTCGTTGCATAGGTGTTAGATGTGATCATCTTCACACTGTAACAGTACCAGTATAAAAACCATATGAATTTGTCTTTGTGCACAGAAGCATGCCAAGATCAGGACATCAAGCCTCTGAATTGGTTACAAGAGACAAAAGATAGCATGTGCAGAGAATTTTCTGAAAGATAGCTCATTTGTAGAGGATTTGAAACAGCATGGGAGGAAAGCTAGGGCATCTCCATTATTTCATTCAAGGGCTGCTTGTTACAGCCCCCAAAGCGCATTCTTCACTGAACAAGAGAGTTCAGGATAGGGGAGCGGGGTACATGGTGAAGTGAATACTTCCTATCCACTCAGTTTTGGATTGTGGATGGCCACACAGATTCTGGTCCTGGAACTTGGGCTGCATCACTTGGAGGTGTGGGTGCTGGGGCTGGGACTGGTGAGAGGCAGCTCGAAAAGTCAACTGATTGCATTTCAGATTGTAACTTCTAAATACCAAGAGCCGATTCCTGTTTCCTTTCTCCCACTGCTGCTCGCCTCCAGTGTGCTTTACCTCCTGCTGCCATGCACACGGTCTGCCGCAGAAGCGTGGGCTGTATTTTTTTTTCTAATTTGACTAAGAGCATATTTCCCAATCTACATGCTTAATGAAGACAAAAGGCCTGTATTGCAGGGTAGGAAGATACTAACCCAAAACACTATTAGCAGGGAAGACTCATTCTCCTTATGTCCGTGTTTTTGAATGACTTAATGGAGGAAAAGAAATATCTTCTGATAACAGCTTTTTGCATAGGGCAGCAACAAAGGTGGAATGGTGAAGATGCTGTGGGTGCTGGCTTCCTTGGAAAGTTTCGTTAAGCCATTATTAAAGTGATTGTAACCAATTCTGTTACAGAGTGCTTTGATATGTTAGTCCCTTGCATAGCAATCTCTCAAGGGAGAAAGCAAATGTTGTAGAGCCTCTGCAGAGTTAATTTTTGATTGATCTCCCATAAAGTATTTTCAAAGATGCAGCAGAAGGAAAATACTCAGATGTTGTCTGAATATTGTTCACATACAATTGCTAGGAAGTGGACAAGGCTGCCTGTACCTTTTAACTTTATAACCTCTTCTAATCTATCCCTCTCCAACAAAACAGCCAAGTGTTCCCCTGAAGATTGTAACTTGCCTCATTTCTGTCTTGTCTTCTCTCCTGAAGCTTTCCAGATTGAACTGTCTCATTTCTGCTGCTTACACAGGTGATTCTTGAATTACTTGACCAAAAGGTTTCAGGCAGCTGGAAAAGTGCAGAGTGCCTGCTTTTAAAAGAGAAGGGACGGAAGAGGGGAATAGGGCTTGGGAATTGTGGTCCTTTCAACTTAACAACAATTTCTAGAAAAACATCAAAATGACTAAAATATTTCTAAATGCTTGGAGGAGACAGGAAAACAAATTAGGATCTACAGAGATGTATATAGAACAAATGTGTCAAATCAGTGTAATTTTCTGCTAAAATAAAGCCTTACAGAAAGGAAAGAAATAGCAGATGTCATATTTTGTGTTATTTTAGGGCTTTTGACACAGTTTCAACATGATATCATGAATAGTCTCAGAAGACAGTAATGACATGATGGACATAAAAACTAGATGTAAAAACACATCAATAGTCTAAGAAGACAGTAATGACATGACATAAAAACTAGATGTAAAAACACATCTGGAGCGTTTATCCAAGAGTCACTAAAGAAGTTATCGAGTATGGCTTGCAGAGGGCTCTGTTTGGCACTGTCTAGTACTTTCATTTGCAATTTTACTGATGAAATACAGGGGTTGCTTGTTAACTTCACAGATGACTTCAGATTGAGAGGGGGATGTAATCATGCTGGCGTCTGGGTTAGAGATGAAAATCAGTGAGTGTTGCACTGTCATTCTGCAGGAGATTTAAAAAAAAAAGCACATAGCTTTTGTTGGAATATATGTGTCTTTTTAGTCCATGTATTACTAAAGAATTGTGAAAAGTCAACATTTTAAAATTGTAGGAAGAACTCATGTGACTTTAATACTTGAAATGTCTGGTCTTTATCTGCTAGGTAATAGAAGCTTTAATTTGTAGAATTATTTCTTCAATCATGTCTTTTTTTCTCT
>NW_010114319.1:13038-24479 GCF_000699245.1 Pterocles gutturalis
AACATTAGAGCAAGTCCAATGAACCTTACAAAGTTCCTTACTCTGTCCTTAGAGCAGCAAACCTCTGGCTTAAAATCAATGGAGTTTTTGTCCCAGCAGGAGTGTCTACATGTGGTTGACTGTGACTTGTTCTCTGCAGAATTGCATTTCAGGGCTACAGTCTAGATTATGGGAAGGCGTAATAGTTAAAGCTGGACAGGCTGGCATCTATGCATTTGGTATTCATGGCACTTGTCCAAATCTGTGAGCTTGCTCTTTAGATGAATGCTGTTATCAGAGAACTATAATGAGGCTGTTCGTCCTGTATTTTGGAAGCAGTGCAGTATTAAAGTCTTCAGTCTGCTGAGAGCTAGAAATTTGGCTGATCTTCAGCTTACAGTGTATAAACACGTTCCTCTTCTTCTTCTTTTTTTTTTTCTTTTTATTTTTCCCACTTTTCTTTCTCCTCCCTTCTTTCCTCTCAAGGACATAGACTTTGGCTGTATTTTTCATAACTGCGTGAAGCTAGAAATCTTAACGGATGCCTGTGCCACCGCCACCACCACCTCCTCCTCCTCCACCACCTCCAGCACCTTCTGGAGGACCCCCTCCACCACCGCCTCTGGTAAGATTGACTTTTCATCTCTATTAGCAAAAAACTTAGTTATAGCAGCCATCCCAGAGCCCCCAGAATTTCGGTGTGGGTATTCATGGCAAATATCTGGGACAGATGCTTATTTTGCTTGCTTTTGTTCTTCTGTTTATTAGAGCTGTGATCTCCAAAGTGGGGGAGATATTCCATTGTGGGTGCAGGAAGAAAATATTAGAACTTCAGTCATACCTGTGTACAACTTAGAAATAAATACATGTCTGCTGAGGTGCATGCTCAAAATTTTTTTTTACTGCTAGAGGTATAGGATAAAAAAGTTTGGAGATGATTGCAGAGGTCATGTGGTGAGAATTTAATGTTTGTGAATACTTCTCCAGCCCTAGGGAACTCACTTTTGTATTGGTAATGTGCAGGTGGTTAAGTGTTAATTTCTTCATCTTCTTTCTTACAGCTTCTATTGAGACTCGCAGTGTTCAGCTGTAGGTGTTACTCTTTCTAGCACATGCTGTCTTCCTGGGGATACAGCACAATATGCTTTTATACATGTGTGGGAACAATTACTGCTTGTAATAGATCATTACTCTCTGTGCCATGAAGTAGAACATGTGCCCTGCCAGGACGTTTGCAGTAAGTGCTCTGAGTGGAGTTTCGGGGGATTGGACTAGATGATCTTTCAAGGTCCCTTACAATCTCTAACGTTCTGTGATTCTGTTTATTACATTTTCATACCTTCACAGTCAGTTACTATACCTCTGGTACACTATTGTATTCTTGTATCCTGCAGTACAGTACAGTATTGTATCCTTGTATTCTGCAATCATTTGTTCATAGCCTATTTCTGTATTGAAATTCTTAGACTGTTTTTGAAACAGTGAAGTCCAGCATGGTTGTGTTCAAGATATAAAATCTCTCCTGACTTTTTTCATGCATTTTTCTGTCACCTTTTTGATTATTTGCAGTGTATGTTAGTCCCTGTAGAAAAACAGTACATGGTACTTCAAGTGTACTTCAAATTACATATATATAAATTTTTTTTTAAGAACTTTTTTTCTCCCTTGCATTCTTTGGAACCTCTGCCTATTTTGTTCCTATGAAGGTCTGTCGATTTTACTTGATAATATTCTTATATTATCTTCTTCCAGGAGGAGGTTTCCTTGCATGGTTCTCTCTGCTACTTTGCAAGGAAACCGTTTTGTAAAACTCCATGAATTGTGGAGATGAAGAGGAGGAAGACAAAGACTATATGTTATATCAGCAGTGCTTGATCCTTTGATAATTGTTTTTTTTAACATTGGGTACTATGAGCAGTGTTTTCAATTAGCAGCCCTTCTGGGTTGGTACCACAACCTGTAGGTAGAAACTGAAATAAGTGGGCTGGATTTTGTAAGCAACTTAATGCCCCCAAGTGCAATTAAAGTTAACAGAAGATGCAAGTGTTCTTATCCTAATAAATTTAGCTCAGTAAGTATCTAGAGACATTTTTAGCCTTTTCTAATATAAATCCATTGTAAAAGACTTGACAAAGCTAAGAGGACCCCTAAGGATCAGCAAGATTTTTTTTGTTTCCCCTCCTTTTCTGATGTCTAAAACCACAACTATGATAGGGTTTTGATACAAGAAGGCTTATACCGTATTTCCATATTTTAGTTAGATCATTCTGTTACTAACGTGATCTTCTCCAGGTAAGACATGCAGAATCTAGGGTCAGTTTTATCTTGGTAATATGTATTTCTAATTAATGTCTGATATTAAAGCCTTTCTTTTAATGAGTGTTGACACTAAAAAGAGCACGTGAACCAACATAAAGAATTAGTAAAATAATGTGGCAGAACATTTTTTTTTTTTTTCTGTTAACAGCAAAAGGATTTTTCCCTGTCAAAACTGAATGAGCGAGGGCTAACTTTGAGAGGATCAGTAGTCTGCCTGGTGAGTTCAGGAAAAACACAGTATAAGTCAGCTCTCCAGTTGGTGCCAAGTTGCGGAATAAAATCTTATAATTGGGGAATCCATGAAAACTAGAACCTATTTTCTTTTACTAGGAAGCTATTTTCTAGAATTTGACATCTGTCTTTTACAGCTGCTAAACTGCCCAGCTGTTGTTACAGCTGCTAAATCTACAGTTGGAGGATGGAAGAAGAAAAATTCTAACAGGCATGTAGGTTTATGGAAAACCTTCAAAACAAATATGTTTTATTTGGCCAACGCTTGGAAATGTTACAAAGTAAACAGCACTGTGATTTTTATTGTACTGATGTATGTAAACCAGAGTAACATTCACATGTTAGCAAATAAAAGTTAGGTTTTAATTGTGGTATTGGTATGTGGGCAATCCACTAGTTTAATTTACTGGATTTAGGTTGAAAGAGAAATGTCTGTATGTAGGTTTAGGTTTCAGAATGCTGTCTTTTTGCATTATACTAATGCATGTATACCATAGACTTGTCTTGCTTTTCTGATTATATGGATAATAGCTTTCATTATTACGAGATTTTTAGCAGAAATAGTCACTACATTACCTTTTTTTTCTGCACATTTTCTTAGTGAATATTATGTGCCATGGTCCCAAATGATTTTGCAGTCCTTCCCGCATTACTGTTGGTACTTGACTTCGTTGTACTATTAACTTCCTCTTAAGGCAGAAGAAAGTTAGGTTCTTTCCTACCATTTTCAGAGATTTAGGACTTGCAGATATTATGTAAGCATTTATACTGAATTCTGCTCACAGAAGTTGTTGCAACTCAATACTGACATGGTTTGGAGGTGGTATTTAAAGCATGCTGGGAGCCACCTGTGCCCAACAGCTGAAAAGCTACTGGCTTTTAGAGTGTACTTAAAACAAAGTGGATTTTTCAGGAGGGAATGGTAGGGTATCTGCAATAGCAGATGTAGGTGGCTGAGTCAAAATGTAAATATAACTAGTGGGATTAATTGAGTATATCATCAAATGCCTGCCTTTGGGGGTTCATAGATAAAGATGAGAACAATGAGTAGGCAGAATGAAACTGTGCCCAAACGTTATTTTCTGGCACTGGCTTGCAGAATTCAGATCTTTATTCTTTCTCTTTTCCCCTCCACCCTAATGAAGGAAACTTAGAAAGGAGGCATTAGGATGTCTGTCCTAAGGCTCTTTCAGTTTTATAGGCATATGTGCATCACATAGGGTGGTTTTTTCGTGGTTTTTTGTTGTTTGGGGTTTTTGTTAAAAGCTTTCTGCTCCTGAAAAACTTTTTTTTTATTCCCCCTCTATTTCTTTTACCCCTTTTGCCTTTTAGTTTGGTGTATGAGGCATTCTGGTTAGTTTTGGCTTGTCATATTTCCTGGAGGAGATACCACCACTGAGACTCATTAAAAATTTTCTGTGCTTAATCTCCCAAGAGAGGATGAAAAGAGAATTTTGCTTTGATAAACTACATTCACTTTTTACATGCAGTGGAGGCTGCTCGCTGCTGTGCAGCCTTTGTCTGTACATTTGAATTCCTAATGTTATGATCAGTCATCACCTATTAAAAGGTTAATATTGAAGGAAGTGTGTATGTGTAGCACCCCTGCTGGGTTGTGCCTTATTCAGAGAAGATGTTGGTTTAATGATTCATATGTTTGTGGAGTTTAAGAAGATACTTCTATTCCCTTTAGAATTTATATTATTAAAATCTTAGCATAGAAATTAATACCCCCCAAAACCACACTGTATCAAGTGGTTAAAGCCAGTAAAGTAGCACCAGGAGTTTATTTGCCTTATTGGTGTACTGAAAACTAGGAGGCAGGAGAAGGTAGTAATATGCTTACTTTGGTGAGAGAAACTTGAAATAATAGTCAACAGCAGACTGGCATGTAGATTAATCTTAATTATTATTGCATTTTTAGTTAGTTAAAAAAAGAAAAGAAATAGAATTTCTGTTGTAGATAAACATATGTCAGTGTTTACCAAGTTTGTTATTCTGGCCTTATTTTCTAGTCTTGTAATGAAAAACTCAGAAGAGCAGTTCCTCTTGGTATAACACTGTGATAAATGCATAATTTACACAGAGGTAGGATTTCCAGTGTTAAGGAATTAACATCAGCTAGTAGGTTTCCTTGGCAGGATGGGTTTTTTGCCCTCCTTCATGCAGTTGTCAGAATGCAAAGCTTGTTGAGCTGTTTTTCCCAATCTTCACAAGAAATTCAGAGAGCTACAGTGCTTATCTGAAGTTGTGTGGCAGTTGGTTTTGCTCCTATGACACTTAGCACTGCTGTTCTTTGGAAAGAAAAAACAATGTGCGTGAAACAGCTTGGCTGAAGCTAATGATGATTTATGGTATTTTGATAATAGTCTTACCAACTATAACATGAGAAGGAGAATGTGCGCATATAAGCGTGTGTATGCAGAAGTGTATGTGTATGCCCGCTAATTATTTATTGAAAAAATGAAGGTAATTTCTCGAGTTTTCATTCAGGCCCCTGGGTGTGCAAGCGTAACGCTGAAAGCTTAACAGAATCATGCATCGTGCCAATTACAAAATATTTAGGGATGTGTTTATTAAAATATTATACAAGCTGTAAGATGAGATTTAGTACTTTGTCATGAAGTCCCTAGGTCATGAGATACTAAATCACAATATGGGTAAAACATACCAGAGTGAGAGAGAGTGCAAGCTTTGTAATGTTGTTGATGACTGGCCATCATACAGACTGTGCTAAGGGCTGGGCAAGGTGCAGCTGAAATTTTTGAGAATGCTTTGTTCCAGACAAAATAAAACTGATTTATAGTGTTTTAACAATGTATCACATCTCACACAGGCATGCTTTCCTAAAGAAGTGAGGGGCAATTAGATAGAAAAAAAAAAGCTGTGTCTGTGTGTGGTTTATTTGACTTAATTTTCAGATAGTGAAAAATGTAGGATTGCATAGCTATGGCATCTCAAGATGTTGCTCCTGTAGCCTTCTACTCTTGTAGTCAACAAATACAGAAAGGGTAAGTGGGAGCTATGAAAGGTGGGGAAGATGTAACAAAAACATTGGCATTGCTCCATGTTTCATCTGAACAGGTACAGGGGCATACACTGCATATGTTCTAATGTTCTCGAATGCTTTAACTGAGATGTCTTAGGTCACCACTTCTAATGGATTTAGGTTGTGAGTTCTGGTTTGCAGATTTTTTCACAATGTCATGTGTTGTAGATGTCTGAATGGAAAGTATTTACATTTATTTTTCTTATTCTTGCTGTCTGTTTTCCCTCTGTATGATTTTTCATCTAAAAGTATGGAAATTGCAGCATGTCGCAGAGGTACCAGCTGTAAGTGATGAAGCCCAGGTGCTAGAAGCAGAGAGCTAATAGGTTAATTTACTATCCTAATCACAAGGTAATATTGCCCTGAGAAATCAGTACTCCATCTGTAGTGTATGCAGTGGCTACATATTAAATTCCATCTGTCAACTAATATTAAACTTGTAGCCTTTTAATTAAAAGAAAACCCAGAATTATAGTGATACTTGAGTTGGACTTCTCTGGGTGGCTGGAAGGTGACATTGCAAGAAATGTTAGTTTTTCACTATTCTCCTATCTTGAGCTGACCATAATTTTGCATGGATGTTAAAAGGCATTTCAGAACAATCAGTAGCTTCTACACAGGTAACTGGGTATGACAAATGGTGTAGCATTCATAGAACAGAGTGAGATTAAATTGTGATACATGTAGGTTGTCATGTGTTGAATATTTTGTTATCACTGCTCATAATAGCTCTTGTCATTCTGGGGACCCTGCTATAGTAGACAAAGAGAATAAACAGAGGTAGGGTCATCAGCTCCCACGGCAGTACTTTCAGCCTTGTGCTGTTTGACATTTTCATTGCAATGCCAGGGCCTCAGGTTTTCTTGTTTATGTAAGAATTTTCACTTATGTTTTCATTGGTGCCGAGAAAATCTTGGGAATTTGAACCCCAAAAGTTTAGAAAACAGAAGGTGAAGTGCAAAATTATTTTTTGAAGCTAGTCTGAGGGTATTTTTGGTGTCTGACTTGTGATCTTTCTGAACTGCTGAGAAACACTTCTAGAGTACTTCTGATTTTATTTTATTTTATTTTGGTGGCTTCTGTTCTGAATATTTTCTTTCAGTGAAAGAACAGCCAGAATTTATGTTTAAAATGTGGATGTCAGAATGTTAAATACCCACAGAAAAGCTAAATGGCTCAGCAGGTATAAATCGTCATATTGATTCTGTTGTCTTTTTGCATTCAGGTTCAGAAATTTAGCAACCCGCACTGGAAAACTTTAAGTACACCCTTGTTAATAAGCCCACTGCTCCATTTGTAGCAGGAGCAATTGAACCTCTAAGTATACAAGATTTTACATTGTCTCGTGGAGTGGTGTGAACATAAAATTAAGAGGGTTTTATTGGGTGCAGTGGTGTTGATTACTGGTGGTGTTTGAAACTAGCACTGGAATATAGATGTAGAAGAGAGTAACCCTTGCTATGCTATGTTCTAATCTTTTGTTCCCTGCCATTGTGTCTGCTGGTACACTTGAAGCAGGTAGATGCTCATGCAGAGCCACATCGGGCTCTCTAACACTGAAATGCCTCATTGTTTGGGACTAATGCCAGGACTAGGTGGTGGCTAAAACACTGGGAAGAAATCTGTAACAACTTTTGCACAGTACTTCCCTTGCTAGAAGTTGAGGAACGAGGCTGGTGTAGACACAGCCTATCTAAGTACACACATTGCTCGGTGACCTTTTCAACCCGGCGGGTTCAGATTGTAGAACTTTGTGTGATGGAGACTGAGATCATGGTTAATCATTACTGAGCTGGGTGTAGATGGAATCATGAAATGCTGGTCCTGTCATTCTCTTGAAACAATAACTTCATTAGCTGCCAGGAAGCTATTTGGCAGGTCCCCTTATGTGGGTTCCCTCATAAAAAAAGTTGGCTGGAGAGCGTCCCCTTGCATGGGAAGCGTTTGAATCTCAGCTTGCTAGAGATTGCCACGTTTATGCAGGTAGACAAAGTGCCAAGAATTAATTAGTTTCATCGTATGCTGCACAGCAGAAACACAAGAAGCAGCTCTGATCTTGCGATTGAGTGTGCAGGTGGAGTCTTGCAGTGTGGCAAGGCTTCCCATAATTAAAAAGCTTTAAATCAGAGGTTGGGGCTCTATTGCAACTAGATGAACCAAAACTCACACGTACCAGATCTCGCAAACTTCTTTATAAACTAACAGTTTAATATACTTCAAATGAAGGAAGTCATGTGCTTTATTGTTGAGATGTGTTGGATTTTTCCTTAAGCTGGAAGGGGAGATTGTTTTGATTATTTTATTTTGCATTTGACAGTGCATGAGTGAAACCACACCAGATGCATATTTAAAGTAAATGTAAGAAGGATGACAATGTTTTTCTGTATTGTATTTCTGTTTGTGACTTGCTGGAAACTGAGTTTATTTTATTATTTTAATAAGTTCCTGGGTTTTGTTGCAATTTGATTTCTTGGCATGTTCCCAGGGGAGACTTTAGCTGCCGGTTTGAGAACTCTTTGTAAAAGCAATGCTCTTGCCTTCTGGGCAAACTGCTTCTGCTGCAAATACAAAAATGTGAATTCTTGGCATAATTCTAATCTAGTTATAGTGGATTGGTCTTGGGAAAACAAGTTTCTCTGGTGTTTCAGATTTCATGTTGGGCTACAAACGCATAGGTGACTTTTATAATCCTACGTGGTGTCAAGGAAGACATACTGGCTAGCTTACACTGAGATTTCTGGTCATCTTCCATACTCTAACTTGTTCCAAAACAACCTCATTCTTTTGTTAAAAAATTATTACATTGTAGTTTGTTTGAATGTTCTGGCATCTTATTGTTAATGTTTTCTTTTTCTGTCAGTTCTGTTTTTGAAAAGGTTACAGTCTTTTAAGAGTTGGATTCATTTAAATACATTAGTCGTGATGGTTACAGGGATCTCCTTATGGAACATTTGTGGTCAGCACCTTGTGCTTAAGAGAAAGGAAGTTATGGAGTAAGTTGCTTGCAAGCAGGTCTCCCTTGTTCTTAGTCCACTCTTTTTCATCATCAGTGCTCCCAGAAGGGTATTTTAGAAGGATGTGGCTCCTTAAGGCCCCTTACTCTGTCTGTGCCCTTCAAGGCTGTTGTGAGCACCCACCCTGTGCTTTCTTTTCAAAGGAGCAGGAGCCTTATGGCTGGATGGGGACCCAGTCATCATCTCTCCCTCCATGCTCTCCTACTTGGAGAGCCTTGTTACGCCATATGGGCAGTGAGAACACTCATCATCCTTCCTGAGATGGTCTACCAACTCCAAACAAGCTGTGTTTTTCTCTTTATATTCTTAGCCATCTCTGACATGACATGCATGCAGCGTTACACAGCTAGCTTCACCTTCATTGGCTTCTTTCCTGAACAATCCATATTTGGTCTACACCAGAATTACAGTTATTGTTAATATAGGAATAATATTTATTGGAGTTTTTTGTTATATTTCCACTTGTTCAGACTCTTCCTTGATGCTTTGAAGGTCCTTGAATTAAGGTTTAGATGTTTCAGTTGTGTGTTACTGTTGATGTAAGTTCTGTGAAATAAAAGAGAATGTAGTGCCTTTGGATGAAATAGTGCTTCATTTTATCTTACTTATGGCTCCTACCTATTATAGAGCTGGAGTACTGGATCCTCTTTTCCTGTCAGCTGATGGGTTTATTCCAAAACAAAGGTCTGCAACTGCCTGGCCACTGAACTGTCCAGAAGGCTGGAGTTACATTTTTTTCTACAACTGTCATGTTTGTGAAGATCTATACTACCCTAAATTACTTTGCAAATTCAGTAAAGAGCATATTTAAATATCAGAGTAAATACTACCCATTTATGGGACATTTTATGCATCCACTGTGACCTGAACTACCTGCCCAGAGTGCAGAGGATTTCCCCTTTTCTGTGTGCAGAGGGGCTCTTTAAAATGTCAAAGATAATCATAGTACTTCCCTATAATTAGTACTAGCATCAAGTTTTTCAAATGCTCAGTGACTTCTGCATCTACATCATTTTAGTATCTGAACATGTACACCGTTTAAATATTTTAAGTATCAAAGGAGCCCAAAGGGTAGGTCAATGGTCCCATCTGTCCTGCAAGATGTAAAGTGACTTTCCCAAGGTGATGCAAGTATCACAGCAGTAACATACCCATAAATAGAGCTCACTGCCATGGATTTCAGTCCATTTTCTTTAAAAAAAAGTCTATCTGATCTTAATTTGTCTGATACAACCCAGTTTAGTGTGTTAAGATTGTGATTATTCAGGGCTGAACCTTGCGTGGACCATATATACAGTGTAAACAGGGTTGTTCTACTAAACAAAATCATCGCTTTCACAGAACTCAAAACTGGAAGAAACTGTTACAGACCACTGGCTACCTTCCCACTGCAAGGTGTATTGCATGTCAGCAAGTAGCTCTCTGTGGGGCCCAGTGACTCGTGCATTACGAATAGTGCTTCTGCCAGAGAGGATCCAGCCTTCATCTGGAAACCGATAATCTGCTGCTGTCTGCAGCCCTGTGCTGCGGGGAATGGTCACTCTGGCTGCTTCCGTACTTACTGCTTTCTAATCGGAGCTTGTCTGGTTGTGTCTTACGTTAATTCACCAAATGCCTGCCTCTGCTGGATTGACAGACCCAGAGTCCTCGCCATCATTTCCCTGTAAAGGTTTGTGTTGTGCAGGCAGGCCACCAGACTTCAGGGCTGATGGCCCAGACTGCACTGATAAAATCTGAACTGTTTCCTCCAGCTTTTTGAATACCACATTGGCTCTTCCCTGTGCATCTCCTGTTTTTCAGTGTTATTTTAGAGATCAGGAGACCAAAACTGAACTTGTATTTCCATTTTTGCTCACATCATCTTTTCAGAAAGGATGACATATACCAGAGCAGTGTGCTAGCCCTCCTTGCCACAGCACCGTGCTAGGCAGTCAGGCACGCTTGCTCGTGCAGGCTCACTGCTGGAGCCCGCTGCCAGGTTCAGGCTTGCGGCACTCTGGATGCAGGCTTTCATTCCAGAGGTATGGCCAGAAGTTTTCGTCCAGTTACTTTCAGTTTTACATTTGACATTTGTATATTGTGCATATTTTCTTTTTTTTCTTTTTCCTCCCTCCAGTGGTTTCAGTTTGTTGTTCTTTTCAAATGGCCTGAAGTTTGCAGTGATTTGGATCTCTGTATAACCATGCTGTCCTCATTCATTTTTCTGACAGTCTGAGTTATCACCTGCAAATTTTGAAATGTTTATTTCTATCATTGATGGTTTACATTCTGGAACATCACTCTAAATATTGTGATTTGATGGTATTTTCCTGTCTACAGGTACTTTGGGGACCTGTCGGGTAGCCCAAACATTGATCCTGTACCCTACTGAACAGCATAGCTGAGTGTGTAGTTTAGGACACTTAAAGACAAAAGTAGTGGAGTTTGGTGAGGTGAAAAGGGAGTAGTTCTCTTATGTTCAGGCTGTTTACAGGTGTGGTTTGTTCCCTTCTGTTTCCAAGTGTGTGTTGAATGTGCCATTCCTTATGTTAGAAATAGTAGAATAACCTAATGGTTACTAAGGACTAAGGTAATGAGAACCCACTGTTCCCTTACTGATTGATGTAAAATATGGAATTTAATTTAGCTCTGTGTTACCTGAGGCAGCTCTGCCATCTGATAAAACAAATGATCTTCACATTCTTCTCTGCTTCCCTTCTGATTTTCATTGAAAGATTGAGATGTTTCTCTTTTTGTAAAAAAAATTAGGCTGCCCTGCAGATGGGGGGATAGGAAGTAGCCTAAGAATTACATCCTTTCTCTTGCAGCTGTTTTTCTTCTGTGACTCAAAATATATTTGTCTTCCTGCT
>NW_010114319.1:24510-28985 GCF_000699245.1 Pterocles gutturalis
CTATTGCATGTGATTGGAATTGAAGATTTGACGCCATGAGAGTTCCTCTTTTTATTTTTCTCTTGATACACAGCATACACGTTAAGTATCTGGTCTTGTGATATGGATTGCAGGCATAACATGAGCGTGAATCCCAGATTAAAAGGAAGGAAGGTTCCTTTCTGATTGTGTATTGGAAAGTGATATGTAAAAACACAAATTTCTAAACGCAGGACACCAGTAGATGAGTGGGTGAGATACTGACATGGTAGTATTGTCACTAGCCTTGGGCGTGCAGGCAGCAAACAAGAAATCCAAAGGAGCTCTGACCACTGTGCAACCAGGCAACACTACACCCCAGACCATCTTGACTTTGTAATGGAAAAAGAGAATCCATATCAAGCTACCTAGCAGCTAATCAATCACCTGAGTCCACCAGGATGGGGATGGAAGACTGTATGTCTTATGTACACAAGGAGGAAGAAGAAATAGCTGGGGCACGGGATGGAGTTGTGCTTGAAGCAAGGGGATCTAGTGGAAGAGAAAGGCAGCTTGTTATGCTGCATTATGGGCCTGCAGAATAGTGTTCCTGCTTTTTTTTTATGCCACAAATTGTGAATAAATTTATCTTAGCTCTGTTAAAGCAATATCGAGTCATGGGTCAGTCGCAAATGTAAGTTGCCACAAGTAGGGTATTTTAGCCTAATAGCTATTTGGATATCAAGACTTTATATTCCAATAGCCTACCTGCTCAGAGAATGAGGCTGGGGAGCTGAAGTGGACAGCTGGCATAATATACAGACACTTGAACCCGGAAACGAAAAGACAGCTGCTGGTTCTAATTTTAAACATAGGTTTCGATCAGATCCCTCTAGATCCTGGTTGTCCTCCTACGGCAAAGTCATTAGTAGGAGTAGAGAGGTGTGAAGTTCAAGATACTGGTAAAAAGCTTTTGTGAGAAGGGGAGTCACCCTTGTTCCAGTTATGGTATTCCCATTTTTCACAGTAAGTATTGTTAGTTTACAGAAATTATGAGTGGAAATAGTGTCTGGCAGCTACCTGGTCTGACGCTGCTTACGCAGGCAGCTTTTCTGGGCTGTCTGAATGGGCAGCAGGACTTGTGGTCCTGAAAGCACAGGGACAGGCAGCACTGTTTCAAATTAGGAAACCGTGTGGGTTTTATCTAATATTTTTAACTAATATATGGTTACAGTATCAGTCAGAAGATGATAATTCTGAGTTCTTACATCAGGTGTCAGGAATGCAGCTGGCATTAGCAGCGATGTAAAGTGCCATCTAGTGGGGCTACGCAAATCTAGATAGGGGTTTGTTGTTTTTTTTCAGCAAGTACAAGAATAACCACAAGTAATATCGTACCAGTATAATTCTTCACTTAGGACTAGCAGGTTAGACATTTTATTAATTCAGCAGCTGGTTACGTGTTTTCAAGTGTCTGTTTTGCTTTCAGAATGCTATTATCAAGTTGAGGTTTTTGTTTTAAAGTGTGACGGTATTGTTCTGCTTTATTATGAATATGATGCTAAAATTAAGGGCTATGGAAACATTTCTGATATTCATTCTCTTTAGGAAGTTAGCTAACCTATGGGAATTTGCAGTAGATGTGGAAGCATGCAGCATATATTGTTCCTCTGACATCAAGATTCCCCTCTGTTAGACCACTCTCTTAACCACAATCTATGTTTAGAAATAACAGCTTTGCTGATTTATATCTGCTTCCTGAAAGCAAAATGTCCAAACTTTTTAAAGATAAAAAATAAAGAATAAAAATAATTGTTTTTTGTTTTATTACAAAACTTTATAACCTGACTTAACATATACAGACCTTGATTAGGCTAGAAAAGTTACTAAAATATAATTGTAGTCTTATAAAGACAGTCTACTTAAACTGCTCTAGTTCTCTGATACGGAGACAGTCCAAATTAGTTAATGATCACAGTCAAATGTAAGTGCAGTATGCAATTAGCTGTCTTTTTTCCTAAGGCAAAGTGGGTAAAACAGAAGGATATTTATTCTAAGGTGGTATATAAAATCTTTCATGGAAAGCATTGTAAATAGAATTAAAAGAGCTAAAGAGACAGGCAGTTAGAGCTGGAGTTGTGGGACACAGACCATAAAATGGCCAAGCAAGACGTCACATTTCACTTACACATGTCCTCTAATTTCCTTTCAACAGTATTAGCACAGCTAGTCATGTTATATTTAAACTTTCAGGTTTCCTGGCTCCTATAGAACTGAATGCTGTTCTCGTCAATTCAATTTGAAGGCTTTGAAATGACAACTGCCAAGGATGGTTTATTTCAAATCTTCTGCATCATGTTTGCTTATGTGCCCTTTCTAAGCGTGTATTTTTGTCTGTACCTCCCATCTAATGCTCCTATTGTCAACAGGCAAGTTCAGATGTACCAAAATTGAGAAAGGAAGACCAAAAAGCACGAAATGCACTCTTAGCTGACATCCAGCAGGGAACTCGCTTAAGAAAAGTGACTCAAATCAATGACCGCAGTGCACCACAGATTGAAAGTAAGTATGTGCTCCTGAGAAAGGTCCCTGGGTGAGCCTTGCTGAAGCCTCAGCTGTGGAGGTCAGCAGCAGTTTTCAAATTGAAGGGCAGGTTTGAAGCTCAGCAAAGGTCTGCATCTTCATATCGCTTTAGGATGTGGGGAGGGGACACTTTCTAAACTTGCATCCTGCTCTAAGATCAATAACTATTAACACTTCATAGTAAGTCTGTGACTGGGTATCACCTTAACAGGCGTTCCTTGTCCAAAAAAAATTTACAAATTATGAAATCCTTGATAGTTTCTCAACAAAATAAGTATGTAAGTGGGAATTGTTGGCACTGGCAGAAGAATTGCTCTTTACTAGAAAAAAAAGAGCAAAAAATGCAAAAAAAATCTGCTAACATAAATTTAATGTTGCCTAACACAACTTCTTGTTGATACATCATTACTGATGTGAAATTAAAACCCACCAGAGGGTGCTGTGCTCAGAGATACGGGTCAGAGACTAATGGTAGTTCACTGTATTAACAGTAACTTTCCTTGCTGAGCCTGCTTAAAGAGGGAGAAGTCTGGTCTTGGCTATCTGTGTTGGTGCCAAGTCTTAGCAATCTGAGGGCAAGGATGAAATGACCTTCTGATATACTCTGGTTTTTTTGGTTCTTTTTAACAGAACCCAAAGGAACTAGTAGAGATGGAGTTAATCCAGCCATTAGTAAGGGCAGCTCTCAGCAGCCTCTGGGAGGTTTATTTGCTGGTGGCTTTCCCGTTCTCAGACCAGCAGGCCAGAGGGACATGCCAGGTAAGGGCTTCATTCGTATGAAGGAATAGCTGGGGGGAACTGTTATTTGGGATAAAAGTACTTTGGGATTAGCTTTAGTGATTGATTTTTATTGCGTTTTTTCTGAACCCTTAGTTTATCAGGTGACCATGGAGGGCTCAATTAATAATGTGCTTGAAATAATCTTTCTAGATCTCAGGTGCCTTATTCCTTAAAATGTAAATAATAAGGTATCTCTACAATGGGAAGGAGATTGAATAGATTGTACAGAGTTTTAATGGAGACTTTTTACATTAGTTTAATGAAAACTTTTAATTGTGCCTCAAATAAGAGTACTGAAATTTGAGCTTATCAACTTCAGTACAAATCACAAGTCATATTTCCTTCCCTCCATTAGCATGGATTTCTATGGTATTACAGGCTTGTGTGTTACTTTAAAGATTCATACTTAAGACTTTTGCCCTCTGGATTTTATAAAGTACAGCTTTGATCCAGCGAGGTAATTTATTGACCTGAAAAATAAGGTTATTGTTGCTTCACAAAGGCAGGAGGAAGGCATGTGTGGGAGCCCCACTGCTGCCTTCACCTCAAGAAGTGCCAGCATCAACGAGGGGTGACTTTTAGAGTCAGAGCAAGGACCTATGGCACTGTGGGGCAGCTGGTGCCTGCTCAGGCAGCACAGGGCAAAGTAGGCATTTGCAGGTCAAAACACAACTTGGCTCTGCCTGCAGGGTTTTTCTTTTTCCTGTAAAGCAAGACCAAGATGCGAGCACTGCTTGTGGTAGGGCTTCCTCACACAGCTTCAGCGACAGTAGCTGCTTTGAGTTGTTCTTGAAGCTATGATCATGCCTATCAGACTATGTGAATATAGAATGAGATGCCATTTTGAACATCTTGGTGAAAAATCCTTGACATTTACTCAGGAAAATTCATGTTGTAAGGTTAAGAGTCTTTGGGCATTTGCTGTTGAAAAGGAAACATTTGAACCTGTGCCTTCTGGGAAGCCTTTAAGATGCTACTTTTAAGAACCTGGCTTTTATCCATGGGATTGATATTTGTGTAACATTTGTGTGAATTTTTTTAACCTTAAGTAAGTACTTAATTCCAAGGATGCGAGTTGATGCACGTCAATCTGCTTGTGCTCTCTGAGGCCTTTTCAGTAGGACTCCCAATTCCTCCAAGCAGCCGGCTCACCA
>NW_010114319.1:29010-29361 GCF_000699245.1 Pterocles gutturalis
GGCAGATGGGGCTGGGGTGAAGGACCCCAGGCCTCTGCAGGAAAACACCTTCTCCTTAAACTGTTCAATTTTGCAGAAACTGAGGAACAGGGTGGGTAGCAGGGTCCCTCAGCAGGTGGCCACACAGCCAAGCAGAGTCCCTGGTGCCCAGTGGAATGTCACTTCCTGAGCCCCCTTACACCAGGGGCAACCTGCTGGCTGTGTGGGTGTTTGGGGAGAATTAATCACTCGTGGTAACCACTGGGGAAGGGAACATGGAGAGCTTGCTCATTGTGCCGTTTTTTGTCCGATGAGAAGGAACAAAATCCCGACGTGTAACATGTGACACCTGTTTTTCAGGCGGGAGGCCTG
>NW_010114320.1:0-485 GCF_000699245.1 Pterocles gutturalis
GTGTCCCTGGTGTCCCTGGGCGCCGGCTGTGTGTCCCCTGGTGTCGTGTCCCATGGGTGGGGTCTGTTGTCTGCTGGGGGGGTGTCCCCAACCCACCTCCCTGTTCCAACCCATCACCCTGTCCCCAACCCATCGCCATGTCCCAACCCATCTCCATGTCCCCAACTCATCTCCGTGTCCCCAACTCATCTCCATGTCCCCAACTCATCTCCGTGTCCCCAACCCATTTCTGTGTCCCCAGCCCATCTCCACATCCCCAGCCCATCTTCATCCCTAACCCCAGCCTGACTGGGCTGTACTGAGGGGTCTGAGTTTGTACTGGGAGCTCTGGGACTGCACTGGGGGCTCTGGGACTGTACTGGGAGCTCTGGGGAAGCACTGGGGGCTGTGGGACTGCACTGGGAGCTCTGGGACAGCACTGGGAGCTCTGGGACAGCACTGGGGACTCTGGGACATCACTGGGGGCTGTGGGACTGCACTGGGAG
>NW_010114321.1:0-317 GCF_000699245.1 Pterocles gutturalis
GGTCCTTTCTAGCCTGGACAGAAAGCAAGAGGTCGTTGGGTCTGACAGCCCCCACTGAAATTGGCAAACCCTCTCTGGCTGGACTTGACATCTTACTTTTCTGACAGTTTATGTAAGGTGATCACAAACAAACAGAACAACATGTGTATGCATGCACCTGGGATTAGCAAACCCAGCTTCCAGGTAGTTCTGTGGATTGCTTTGTACAAGGAAGGCAAGGTCCTTAAGATTTTTAAAATATCCGACAGCTAAGTGTAAGCAAATGCCAAAAAAAAAAATCAATAGGTGAGGGAGTGGTTGTTTGCGAGCTGCGGCTC
>NW_010114321.1:330-2104 GCF_000699245.1 Pterocles gutturalis
TGCCTTGCAAAACCAGTCTGTTGCCTTCTGAGCCCCCACATGCATACTGTCGTTCCGGATCATAGGCTCTCTGTGCATGACATCTCTCGGATACAGCCTTTCACACCTAGCTGCACAGCTAAGCCTTCTTTGGGAACTCATCATCACGCAGCTGGCTTTCTCTGGCCCTGACAGGCGCAGTCCTGCCCCATCATTTCTGCACCAGTGTTTCCCCAACTGCCACTCTCCCCATCTCATTCTAGGGCTTGCGTCCTTCCCTGCCACCCTCTTCTCTCTCACCTTAACCACAGGCATCTAAGGCTGTGCAGGCAGCTCGTTGTCACTTCCAAGCCCCTCAGCAGCCATGGTGCATGTCTGGGAGTCAGCTTTTACCTTTGATCAGCCCTCAGTGACAGCCTTCATCATTCTCTTGCTGCATCCTCAAGTAAGCACCTCCTGCCTTTCCCAGGCTGTTCCCTTGCTGTAAGATATCCTCCAAAGCCACTTAGTTGTCTTCCTTCAGATCTGTACTCAAGGGAGCTCTTTTTTTTTTCCACAATGTGGACAAACTTGGAAGGAGGTGAAAATACAGAGAACCCCAGCTCATTCAATCCTATCTACCTACTTATACTGCCTGTCTGCCTGGGCCCATCCCTTGCTTCCTACTGTATACATAGACTGTAAAATCTTTGGGGAGAAGATAAACATTGGGCTCTGATGTTTAAATCGCATGTGTTCATAGCCTCTGTGGCAAAACAGGTTGTCTTAGCACAACGTAGACATATAATGTTTATCTTCGGCAAACAATTTTTTATGTTCCTCCTGAATATTTGGGTGACAGTTCAGATAACTGCTCTTGAGTCTTTCCTGCAGCTCAGAAACGTGGTTGACACGTGACAGAGCGTGTTGCAATGGTTTGTGTCAGCTGCAGAAGTTCAGCGGGTCACAGGGACTTACTAAGTCAACACTGCCAGGAGACTCATGACTGATGTGGTTAAGAGAGTTAAGTGCTGCGTCGCATTTTCCGGTTGCCAGCCAGGTGACAGAGGGTTTGTGTTTATGTTAATCATGGCTCAGTTATCTGTTTTTAAAAAGAGAGGTTCAGTTCGCTGCCTGACCCCTCAGAATCCTAAAGCTCTCACAGTCTTCTTAGGTTCATTTAGATTCCAGAGTCTGCAGGGAAGATCCAGCTTGAACTAGGTTCTTGTCTTCAGCATGGACAGACGGCCAGGCTTTTTATGGAGGTTCACAGAGGGAAAACAAGAGCCAGTGGTCATAAATTGAACCTGAGAAGGTTCTGACTCAGTATATAAAGAGAGGAGGAAAAAACCCAAACCCTATGAGAATAAAGCATTGGGGCAGGTTGCCCAGAGAGGAGGTGTTCCGTGGAGAGTTTTGTTCAAGATTTGACTGAACAAAGCCCTGAGCAACCCAATCTGAAGTGAGTGCTGTTCCCACTTTGGAGACCTCTCATGGTCCCTGCCAACCTAAGCCATACTAGAATTTTAAAAAATTGGGGTGGTTGACTAAGAAAGGGACTGGAGAAAGACAATCATCTTCAAGCACCTAAAGAAGAGAAATCATATTTTACTCTCCTAGAATAGAAATGTGCTTAAACTGCAGTGAGACAGATTTAGATTAAAAGTGAGGGCAATCTTTCTATTGGATATCTAAGGATAGCAAAGCCCTGGGATGGGCTGGTTGGGGAAAGGGAAGAGATCTGCAACTGCTCAGGTCTTTAAGACCTCCTCAGAAAAACTATTAGAAACAGCTAAGTATATTTGACTGTCCTTTG
>NW_010114321.1:2123-31456 GCF_000699245.1 Pterocles gutturalis
TTCATGGAGTCCCCTCAGCTCTAGTTTTCAACAGTTTTGATATATGCCACAAACACTTTCATATTCACATACATAAATAATAGGTCTTATTTGAGTTATTCTACATCAAAGCTTTCCCATTATACTGCTAGGAAATCTCCAGATAAAAGCTTTCTTTTTTCTTAGCAACATGTACATCACTTCCAACATGAATTAATGTAATTGGGGAAAAAAAAATACTGATTGGCAGCTTCCACTTACTTTTAAAAAATTATCTAAGCAGAGTTCTCAGGCTTCTATTAATCTTCACTAAATTGAGTTTTGGAGGAAAAAAACCCCATGGCAAAGTCTTTATACGTGAGCGTCCTTGGTTTTGTTTGCATAAGCAGCCCTCTTCTGCCAAGCCTGTGTAGTCTATCGAACACTACCTTCACAGACAAAGCAATTCTTCTTCCCAAGGCTGATCAACATTGACTGAATTTTAAATTAATTAAGTAAAACAGAGCATCAGGTTTTGAACTGATTGATGCTTTTGTGGCAAGATATTGTCCCTGATGACTACTCAGTGTCTTTTAAACATTAAACCCTTTCTCCTCCCAATCATCATTCATCTGAAGAGAAACCAAACAAAAAATAATGTCATTTATGGAGCTACCTTTATGCCTGAGATACCTTCACCAATACCTTGTCAATGGGAAAGTACTTGGGTGGCAGCATCCAACGGTGGTGGTAATGACAGCTCTGCTGGAAGGTCAGATTTCTCTACTGAGAGTTACAAGTCGCATTCAGGATTTCTGAGGTTAGAGCTGGAGTCTGCATCTTTCAACAGAAAAATCATATTAATTTGGTACATAGTTAGAAAAGTTATTTTTATGGATAGACTTGAGGTCTAAGGTCATTGTCTGATCGGAGTCTCCAGCACAACCTGGATGATGAATTCAGATCTCAGGTTTATCCATAAAAATAACTTTTCTTCTTAATACACGTTTCTTGTGCTGAACCACAATTCATCCTCAGCTTGATTGTGCTCTCTCATGATAGCAGGGCAAGAGAGCCAGAATACGTGTCATTTTAAAGATAAGATTTATTTTACAGTAAAGATTCACCCCTAAAACATTAAAAGGGCCAAACCAAATAATCCATTTTTAGAAAGCAAACATTACAGCAGCTCAGGCTCCCAGTATAGAGTTGACACTGAGCAAAGTGGAACCTGAGTGCAGTAAGATTTCTTTATCGTTAAAGATTAAGGTGAAGCCCTTATTTTTTTATTGCTTGTTGAGCAATTCAGCCTTGTGCAAATCTGTTGTGGTTGAGCCACAACACCACGTGCTTAACCCACGACACCAAGGAAGGCCAGTTACAACGTGGTTTCCTTTTGAACTACTGACAGCACAGATCTACCTGGACTTTGTCTTGGATATATTCGAGACCTTTATCAGTTCCAGAAAATGTACCACAGCTAAATCCTGTTCACACAGGTGTGTTACAAGTGGGTCAGAGGACAAGAGCGTTACAACTGGAGCTCCTCTTTCAGTTGCGGTAGTAAAATGGACAGCACTTGAAAGATTAAATAGCATTAAAATGGAAAGAGGGAACAGAGGCATAAAAATAATCACCCCTTCTCCCCATATAATCTAAAGGGCATTAAGCAATACTCTCAATATTTTCTGTGGGGTTTTTAATCTTGCCAAGATAAGTGAATTGTTGCAAGGCTGCAGTGGTGATGGGGATGTACTATTATTATCTGAACTGAGATAAAAAATGCTCAGTATGACTGAAGAAGAGTAAACCAGATGGTTAACATATCCTCAGGCTGCAACTATTACAGATCCTGTTATAGTGATAATCAGAACAATAAATAAAGAGAAACCCTCAGGTAGAAGGTTTTTGTTTGTTTGTTTGTTTTAAGAACAGAACAATTTCTGAGGATTTAGCTCTTACATAAAATCCTTATTGCAACTGTTTAGTTATTGGTAGGAAATAGTGATGCGTCTATTTCAGATGAGTCACACAAAGACCGTTCAGCACCGATTTGCTACCTGGACTATTTTACATTTGCTTCAGAAAAAAAAATAATTATCTGAGGAGCAAGGCAGATTTTAATCACAAATACTGTATTTTTTAGTCCTGTTGATGGTACATCACAGTTCCACTCTATAATCTTTGATATGAGTTTACATCCCTTATTACAGTTATGGTTTCTCTGGTTCTACTTTCTGTATTTTCAAACTGAGGGGTTTTGATGGAGGATAGTGCATAAAGCTTTCTGATAGATGTAGCAAGCACCTGACCAGCTTTATAGCACTGGCCTCTTATGAGTTATCATGTTTAGAGTGATTTGAGTTTCCAATTCACAATAAAACTATTTGCTTCCTATTAGTTACTTCATTTTTCTTTTTTGAAGGGGATCAGCCATAGCAAGAATCATTGGCAAAAATGTCCAGAAGTCCAACAGATTTGATCCTACTGTCAAGATGTGGGTATTTGAAGAGATCATCAATGGAAGAAAACTCTCAGAAATAATCAATGAGGAACATGAAAATGTTAAATATCTGCCTGGATACAAGATACCCAAGAATGTAGTAAGTTGAAAAAAAATAAAAAATCACTGAACTATTTTTATTTTTTATAAGGGAGGCAACATCTGGCAAAATTAAAATTAGGAAGTAATTCTTCATTCTGGTTTACCACCTAACTCACGCCAATATTTTAAGTTTGCTGGAATATAACTCACTTCTGTGACTTCTGCTTGTCTCGTATGTCACACGCAACTTCAAACACTCAACTCTGTCAGGTGCTGGTAACGCACCATCCTCCTTTCTGTTAGAAATCAGGATCTCTCTGCCTGCCATTTCTAGAGTTATGTCTACACAGAGCTGAGATACTTCAAACACACAGCATCTTCTGGAGGGGAAATAAAAAAGAAAATGAAAAAAAAAAAAAGGAAAGCTGCTCCTCTCCCTTCTTCTAAAAAAGAAATCAACAGCACAGCTAACAGCTGTGGCTTACAAGGAGATGAATATCCCATGGGCAATTTCAGGATAGCAACACACTGCTGTAATTAATAATGCTGTAAATTCCACCAAAAAGATAAGGTACTTAATTTTCATAAACATACCAAATTATGTATCTCTACATAAATTAAACAGCTTAGATAACTTATTGCTGCTGAAGCAAGCAAGGTGAGGCTTTTTGGGTGTTCAAGGTTTTGCCAAATGCCAGTGTTTTGTGAATTAAATAAAGTAATACCGTTGTTTCTGGAACAGTTGCGTTGTAAAAGTTAAGATGCTGCACATGGTGGGTCTCCTCGCTTGGAGAGTGGCTATATTTAGTATTCCATTTAGTGCTGCAATTGCATATTTGCACTCCCGTGGTTTGAGCTTGGCACATGGCTCTCCTGGGTTACAATTGACCTGTCACTGTTAGTTTTACAGCCCTCTAGTAGATCAACAGGCTTGTCATCATCACTTGAGATCAGCCTCATCCTCTCTGTAGCAAAATCTGAGGCTTTACCAGCAGAAATCAGCTGGTTGCAGTGAAGCCTGAAGGGACCCTCATATCTTAATCTCTGACTGATAAAAAAAAACAAACAAACCTAATTTTTTCCTTGCATTGCTCTGTGATATTCTGGGGGACAGGAGCGCTGCCTGTACAGCACTGCCAGGCTCTGCTCCGCCCCCTCTTTGCTGTTTTCCCAGAGAACCAGCCCTGCTGGCAGCACTTCTGGTTCTTCTGCTGGCAATGCCACTTGCTCTAAGGCTGAGCACTCCAAGGGCGATGCTTTCTCCGATTGTAAACTGCTTGTGATAGCAGGCTGAAATTCACCCGCCAGTGCCCTGTAGCCTGGCTTGAATTGTTGTTCTGAGTAACGCCAGCATTTGGAGGAAGATACAGCTTGCTAGTTATTAACCATGTTGTGTAGGTTTTTGTTTTCAATATATAGTAACTTGACCAATAGTTACAAAGACACCTCCCAAAGATGATGATGATGATCTCTGCCTTTTAATATAGTTTATTCCTGAGTAACTCTCAGCTGGTGACCTATGGAAACTAAAGACAGCCAGAAGCCGCTCTGTTTCACCACCCCAGGTTGCTCCTGTTCAGAAGAGATCTGTAGCTGCTCGTGTGAAGAGCTAGCAGCTATGCCACAGCGCCAGTTAAAACTGACATTTGCAACCCATCTGCAATGGCTTTGGCATGTCGGTGTCTTGCAAGGTGTGAGGATTCCTACCTGGTGCTCATTTTGGTTGTCACTCTTGTCCCAGGTAGCTGTACCAGATGTGGTCGAAGCAGCAAGCGGGGCAGACATTTTAGTGTTTGTTCTGCCACATCAATTCATCGGACGAATCTGCGAGCAGATTGCCGGCCAGATAAAACCCGGGGCATTTGGGATTTCCCTGATCAAGGTAAGCTGTCATCTCCACAAGGCTCAACCTGTATGGAGTAAATAAATAGTTTCAGCTTAAGGGTAGGAGCTCCAGCCCTCAGCTGCATGCTCTGCATAAACTTGAGCATTTTTTTCTGGAAGAGTTAAAACTTACCCAGCCTCTCAGGGCTGCAGAGAGGAAAGGATGGGGCAACCCGGCCAGGCTAAGAGTATCCATCTTTGCCAGCCATCTTTAGCCTGGACCAGTTCCCACTTGGACCAGCACAGAGGTGAAGATGCGCAGAGGGCAGGCTGCATAAGCTGGTGCTGCTGCCAGAAAAAATACTCATTAGACTACAGCCTCAATTAACTCTTAACTGGAAAGAGGGCTGGGTCAAAGCGCCTCTTCCAAGTACATGCTAAAGCTGTTCTTGGGAGCATTAAAATGGCACAATAACACTAATGATTTTGCAGAACTGAAGCAATTTCAACCTGGCATGAACTGAGGAATCTCTTTCTAAGGCTAGAGGTACCAGATTATCATAATCTTAAAAGGAATTAATATTTTAGGAGAATCTCAAACTAAAAAGCCAGAGGCAAAGCACAAGAATATAGTCAACCATTTCTTCTTTTGATTGCATTACAAGAAATATCCAATTTAAAATTGCAATAAAAGAAATGTAAGTTTTCAGACTGCAATACCAGCTCTTCCCCTCCCCCCCCTTTTATTTTTGATACTTACAGAAATTATCTCACAAGCAGCAGTACACAGAGAGGAGGAGGGTGGGAGAGGAAGGAAATTCGAGCAAATTTACTTGTTTCTTTAAAACCCACAAGACTGCTCAGTATCCTTAATACCAATGAAGCACTCACATTAATACTTAGACCTTTCAAAAAAGCCACTGCTTGTAGGCTTAATTTAAAAGTTTGGTTCTGCACTACAGGAATTTAACACAAAGGAAAAATACAGCATCAAAGAAAGCCTCAGGACAGCAGCGCTGGATGTGAGGCCTCTTGCAGGGTTACCTTGACTGTCGCTACCTTCTTCCCTGAACTTGCCTTGAATTTGCAGTTATCAAAGTACAAACCCAGAGCATTTGCGTTAATGGCTAATGCTAGTGAATATAAGACCCAAATCCTTCCAATTAAAACCAGAGAGCTGCAGGCAATAGGGCACCTTCTGCTTTACTGGTGCTTTACTGCTGTCATTTTCCTGTTCTAATAACTTGACTTTGACTATTCGTCTTTCATTCAGGGGATCGATGAGGGTCCTGAAGGCCTGAAGCTCATATCTGACCTCATTCGAGAGAAACTGAAAATAGACATCAGTGTGCTTATGGGGGCCAACATAGCCAAAGAAGTGGCTGATGAGAAGTTCTGTGAAACCACCATTGGTAACTATTGCAAAGAGGAAATTGGAGCTGCTAGCTGTGGTTTAACATCACCTGTGGCTGGGCAACAGGATGACCTCTGGAGGAAGCAGGGGGATGCGATGGGTCCTGTGTGGTTCCCGAGGGGTGTGGTGGGTGCAGTGTCACATCAGCTCGTTCAGGGAGGCAGCGTTATTTCCAGGGAGCTCGGTGCTGGCAAGAGCAGAGCCAAACTGGCAGTGGGTTTCAGTGCTGAGAGCTAATTAAATCCATTTAAAAATTACAGCTTTATCCTGTTGCTGTAGGAGCTGGCAAGAGCCGCCTTTTGTGTCTGTACAGCTCAACACTGAGTACACCGGCAGCTCATACACTACACAGTCTAAATAGAGAAGTGTAATCAGAAGCTCATATGTGCTCACACTCGCTGAGGTGAATTTCTCCATCTTCACACTTCTTAGTTTGAAAAAAAACCCGAAAAGCCAAAACAAGAAACCCAGTAACATTCTGTTCCTCCCTCCCATTCAGACTGCTTGCCAAGACGTAGCCTCAGATGCTCCCAGAACTGTTCTGACCTGACTTGGAAAGTTCATCCAGTAGTTTTTAAAACCCACTGATGTTTAAAGTCAGACAAAATTAAAGTTACATCCTTCCATAGCTAGGCAAGGAAAAAAAAAAAATGTTGTTGCAATACTGTTCGTTTGCCTTACAAACGTTACAGTAACAGTGAAATGTACCAGCTGGGCATTTGTTGCTGGCAGAGCAGCTAGGCACGGATAGGACTAGACATGATTAGGAGAGCTGAGCAATATTCATTTTCTTTGGGGGAATTTAACTTCTGCTGGCCCTGTTTTAAACCACGCTGTGATGCTGACTGTGCAGAGAGCTTTCCCCTTTGCTTTTGTCCTCCTGGAAAGCCGCACAGTCCAGAAACAGCCACCTCAAACAGACTGGGAATCCCTCAACATCAATTATTGTGAACAATGAGAAGCAAACACAAAGTTTGTAATGAGATGGGGTAGAAACCCCACAGCTGCCAGAGTGCTATTGCCCAGGCTCTTTAATACTCAAAAGCACCAAGTGCCCAGAACCCCTCCAGGAGCCACAGCTGGAAAACGCTACAGCTCCTCACCGCTGAGCTCTCCCTGAAGGAAACCAAGCTGCCTTGTATGAAAATTAAGTGAAATTCCATTCAAAAGAATCTTTGCCCAGCTGGCCAAGGGCTCTGCATAAAAGCAAACTTCAGCCCCTCTACTGCTGAGGGCTCTCTACCATTCCTCTTAATCCCTAGGGCTAGTGCTGTAATTACATGATCCATGACCTCCGTGGAATTGGTAACAAAATTGTTCCAGCAATGCCAACGTTCTGTGGATCTCCCTGTAATTGGGAATTAATTGGGCATTAATCATTTGCTTCCTATAATAATACTTAGCAATTACACCCGTTTAAATTTGCAAAGCAGCAATTATACTGTTGTGCTGTACAAAGCAATTTGTAAATATCTTTTGCAAGGTTTGTGGTTACACAGGCTTTCCCAGGTAGAAAGCTGCATCAGGGGCTATCTGCTTTTAAAAATCTTTGCGGTGTTATTATTAAGCAATGCTTGGTCAATGCCCTGGGACTTGCATACACCTACACAGGCTTCCAGCAGCAGGAACTGCTGCACACAAATCTCTTGTTTAGCAACACCCAGTTACTGGGACCACAGAACCTCAAGTGGTCCCTGGGACCTTATTTCAGGTTTCAGTTAATTGTGTGTACTCTGAAACATTGCAAAAATGCTCTAACTTCCATCCTTCCTTCCCACAGGGTGCAAAAATGAAAAACAAGGGGAAATCTTTAAAGAACTAATGCAGACCCCCAATTTCAGGATTACTGTGGTGCTTGACGCCGATACAGTGGAAATTTGTGGAGCCTTAAAAGTGAGTGATTTCAAACCAAAATGTTTTTATTAGGGCCAAATTTTGATCTACTGAAGCATCAGTACATAGAACCCATGCTTGTGTAAATTAGAGACCCACAGAGAAAATCTGGAAAGGCATGACTCTGTGTGGTATATTTTAAATAGTTTAAACAGAAAGGTCAGCAAGTCCCAACTTGTAACTAGCAGAAAAACAAAACATTAATTACATACATGCTATGTGATTGCAATATTACTATATTAAACAAGCTGCTTTGATTTTTGCCTGTGGGAATAACAGTGGATACTTTACAAAAATCTTCTAGAAGTTCAGCAACTTTTGTTCAACAGTAACTCGCTGTCCACCGTCTTCATAACATAAACTCACCGCCATTGGATATTGAACCTTGTTCTGGTGAAGATAAGATTTGTGGGATTTTCTTAAACCTCAGTGCACACTGATGAACCTCATGTCTCGCCTGACTGTTTCTTTTCCTCCTCTATTTCACACTAAATTGTTTTTAGAACATCGTAGCAGTGGGAGCTGGCTTCTGTGACGGACTGAAATTCGGTGATAATACAAAGGCAGCAGTTATACGTTTGGGCCTTATGGAAATGGTGGCCTTTGCCAAGATGTTCTGCAGGGGTCCGGTATCAATAGCCACGTTTCTGGAAAGCTGCGGCGTCGCTGATCTAATCACTACCTGCTATGGGGGACGCAACAGAAAAGTAGCAGAAGCTTTTGCTCGCACAGGAAAGGTGAGGAGGACTTTGAAATATTTTACACTAACACACAAAGAAATCCTTTTGTGTTTTACAAAGGCATCATTAGCTGTTTACCTTCTCGATAAGTGCTGGTATCGCAGCAGTATCCCTGCCGATCCAAGTAATCAGTCTCCTCTCTTCTAGTCCATTGAGCAACTGGAAAATGAGATGCTGAATGGACAAAAGCTACAAGGTCCTCAGACTTCAGCTGAAGTCTATAAGATTCTGCAACAGAAAAATATGCTTGATAAGTAAGTGCTTTGATTAAAAAAAAAACAAAACTGAATCAACAACAAATGATGAGTAATTAATAATCTCCTTCATGTTACTTCTGTTTAATTATCTTGTTCATTTCTGTAACAACCTCTTTCTACATTGCCAGCCACCATTAGAGCTCAGCTTAGCCTGATTCCTCATGGCCACAGTCAGTAGAACAGGATGCAGGCTAAACAGCATTAGAAAAAAAATAATCCAAAGGAGCTACCCAGACATCCCTGTCCCCATAAACAAGATTGAAGAGCGTACACAGAGTCAGCCTGCAAACACAATCTGTAGGTCAAAGGGTTTCTTGTTCTCAGTATATCACCATTACAGCCTGCAGCAATACAGCTCTCAGTGCAAACATTAACTAGATATACTGAAGTATAAAGTTCAGAGCATGCTCCTAACCAAAAAATTGTATAGACATTGAATAGGTAATATGGGCTGATATCAATGCTTTAGTGCCACCGATAATGCTGAGGTAAAAAGGACTTCTGATTGTTGGGAGTAACATAAGATTATTTATAATTTGAAACCTTTGTCTCAGTTTACACAATAGAAAAGCTGAACTTCCTCCATCCCATTCCCTCTTGCACATTAGCAGTACTGAGAGGTCAAACACTGCTAAATGAATACTGTAAAAAACCCATCCTATCAAAATTAGATACAGAGGATTCAAGTGACATTATCTTTCAAAAATGAGAGAGAGAAAAGAAAACCTCATTTTGACAGGATGTGAACTTTAAATCAAAACTTGATCTAATAAGTATCCTATAATTGCACTGTTATACACTTGGCTCCAAGTCATTCCATGGACTCATTTTTTCACCACATAATGACTCAGACATCTTACAAAAGGAAAGAACCCTTTAAGCCAGGAAAAATCATTAGACATTTTCATTCTTTTTAGTCTTTTAGATATCAGTAACGAATACAAAAGATATATGCACTTTGCACACAAGAGGGAAAAGGGGATAGGCAATTCGAAATTTTTTTCAGTAAGTTAAAACCTTGGATAGAAATTTTAGCTCCAAAACAGCACTTCTGCTGTCACTGCCCTGAATTTCCCCTGGCTCCTCTTAATTGCCCTCATTTTGTTTGTACTGCTTTGGTTTTGTACTGGTCATTTATAGTCTTCTAGTAAGGTATCTCCAAGTTAAAATTTTATTGTAAAGAAAAAGTTTTCCAGTTTTCATTTAATGTAACATAAAAAAGAGTGAACTTTTTCCCGTTATAAACAGAATTGAAATGTTTATGTAAACTTTAAAAAGTATTTTTATTGCTACACACTTCTTTTAGGTTTCCATTATTTACAACCATCTACAAGATCTGCTATGAGGGTCGATCGATCCAGGATTTCCTCTCGTGCCTGCAGAACCACCCGGAGCACCTTTAGAGATCCCCTCTTCTCACCTCGTCAACTTTCTCATCTTCTCAGGACTTCTGTCTACTCCACAGCAAATAAAGTAGAGCAACAGGTTGTGTGACAGCATTTGCTGTAAAAGCAACAGAGAATGTATTTTAATATCCTCATTCTGGGGGTAAAAATCTGCCTTTGATTTCAACATTATATCCAAGGAACAGGAAACGAATGTACAATGTAACACTATTTGATTTGAGTTAGTAATGTGGGCATTTGCCTAGTACTTTTTTGTTGATTTAAAACAGTTCCCCTTCTAATTTCCATAGCAAGAGCTCGGTCTGTCATGTGAACCTCAACATTTTGCCTGCTAATGTTACTTACAGAACAGCACAAGATGCAGAAAAATTGAAGAACTTATCCAAACAGAAAAACTGTAGTAAAAAAAAAAAAAAGTCTGACAGCAATAAGATGCAATCACGTGGGCAAATGTTGGGTTTCCATAATTCCCCTCAAACACAAATAATATTTTGCATTTTGTGACATTTAGTCCTTCCTTGATTTTGTTTCCTAGCATAAGCCTCTTTGGAAAAATAGGTATTGTTTCTGTGCTCAGACACAGGTGAATGTTCAGCAGATGTATAAATAAAACAGTTTAGTGGGCGGCAGAGAAGAGAAAGAAGGGGCATGGAGGAGGGTTTGCTTGTTTCAAATTCAGGACACTAGGAAGTCACAGTCATTAACCGGTACTAGCTGAGAGGGGAGAACTGGAGGTTGACAAGGAGAATGTGTGCACAACTCAGCTTGCACAACGCTGTTATTTTGAGGACGTAACAAGTAACAGTGAAAACCCCTCTGCGATACTTGACTTTTTGTACATGCATGAAAACGACCGCTATAGACGCACAGAGATCCTGTAAAATTGCATTTGAAACCAGGCTGCACTGTAACTCCACCAGGACACTCCACTGGACTGACACCAGTGCAGCTCCCTGCATCTGTCCAGACTGCAGACTAGTGCCCTGATCCTGCTGTAGCTTAAGCGATTCATCTTTCACTCTGGAAGAGAGATCTCTCTATCTCCTTCTGAATTTTAAACACAAACTGGTTCACATACCAGTTTTTTTTTTATTTTGCTACCCATGGCGTTAATTTTAGAAACATAAAAATTTTTAAACCTTATAGCTGTACTTGGGTAGCTTTACATACCTGATGTTTTTCAGAGTTAAAGCCATCTCTGAAATGAACAGTGACACATTTTATAAGCTTTAATACCCTTTTGAAAGACTCCTATTTAGAGACAAGGCAAACAAAAAGGAAGAGTAACCTACTTTTTCTTTATCTGATTTTCCAAAATAGCAGAGAGGAAGGCAAGTGATTTTTTTAATCTCTCTATGTATTTGCAGACATACTGCTTAGAAAAAAAAAAAACAACACTAGATTATAAAATTGTCTCCACTCTGCATTTTAGAAGAATGTTGTTATGTCTCACATTTATCAGAGTAATATATATATATATATAGAAATGTATTACTTGTAATTATGAATATATTGTAAAAATCTCAGTCTTACAGCTGGCAAAGCCAGCTCGCGTACCAGAAGCAGTGACTGCAGCATCCCTGATCCCTGCTGAAGAGCAGCGAAGGTGGCTCACGTCCTCCAGCTCAGTCTGGTCACAGCCAATGGCTCAGGGCTCCACAGGGCAACGCCACATTCCTCCAGCTGAAATGGAAATCGTGTGGCCAAATCCTTTACACAAAACAGGGAATGATGATCTTCCATTTCAAGTGGAAAGAGACTTAAATCTTGCATAATTTTTAAGTATCAAATACATGAGGATGGGACAGAGAATTCAGGAACTTCCTTCTCTCACCGGCAGGCTGAACTTCTCATTAAGTCATGTATGAACTAATAATAATACAGAACATTTTACATTTGAAGTGTATTAATTTTTTAAAATTCTCACAAAATAAATGAGTGTTGTAATGGGGGTCCTTTATTGCACTTATTCTGGCAGTTAATAACTGTCAGCTCTCAAAGAAAAGGATGAGAAGAATCCATTTTGTACAGACATTTTATTAATGAACTATTTTTTCTTTTGTATGACATACTTTTTTTACACATTAAAATAAGGAAATTCTTACTCCATAAATAACAAAAATTAGCCCTTATATCTCAATCTGGTCTAAGTAAAATAATTTGTTCTATATTTACATCCTGTACCAAAAGAGGAAACATGTTCAGGGTCAGCCAGTTCTCTCAAAACAGCTGTTTTATCTCCAAGGTAAGCTTCACATTAAAAAGGCAACATTTGCACTCTGGAAGTCTGGTAGCGTAAGATCACATTATTTGGTGTACAAATAGACCCAAATCCTGAAGAGTGATACATTCAGCCAAGTGAAAGCTGGTTGTTAAATATTGCAGGGGAAAGACCTTGATCTTTTCAGCTGGCTGAAAGTCACTTGTAGGAAACATGGGGAAGAAAGGACATATGTTTTCCTCTCTACCGAAATATATTCAAGCAGAAAGATTTGCAGGACAGGAAGATTTAAAAACAACTGTCCCTTGTAACAGATTGTGGATATGTCTGCTCTTAAATGACATCAGTCTTCCTAGTTTACTACTGCACAGCAGAAAGAATGAGCTGCATTCCACAGACAGTCCATTAATGGGGGTCAAAATTCTCTTTCAGTGATTAACCTACATCTGTGGTCAGGACAGTCTCCCAAGACCTCAGCTCATTTCAAGAGGAATGCATAGTCTGCTTTTCAATCTGATTTTAGTTGCTGCACACTCCAGACAAAAGCTATCCTTCTTCCTCATAATTGTCTGAAACACTAGAAAAATGTGTTCTTGAAGTATGACTTGCCTCGACTCCTAATTGGAATGTTACAGATTTGAACTACTGGGGTAAAAAAAAAGACCACAAGATTAATTTACTTCCATAAGCAAACATGGAATGTTTTAAAAATTAAAACTGTGGACATTATATACTGAAAATATTTCTGCTACAGACAAGCAGACTCATTTGTCTCTTAGCACTATTTCCAGGGCTCCTGCTGTCCTGTCTACTCTGGTGGAAGTACAAAGGCTCATTGGGGCTGTATTTCAAAGTTTTCACATGTAAGAAGTGCAATAGGATGGACTTGCCACAATATGTTCAGGACACCTAAAGTAGCTCCCTGCAAACTTTTTACTTATTTAAAAGCAATACCGACTTTTACTAGGAAGATTACACTTAAGGCTACATAACTGACTGGTTTAAGCTACAATTCTAGCTGTGCTCTACACTGAAAAATGGCTTATGCTTCCTACTATATTTATTTTGCTCTTAAAAACCTGAGACATGTTTTTACTTAATTAAGATTTGGAAGTTCACAGCAGGCTAGAAGCTTAACTCAAAGATAAATAGAACTGAGGTAGTCAGATTTACTCAAGTATTCTTTTTGACAGTCACCAATTCATTCCCACTTTAATTGATCTTGACACATTTCTTGGCAGTTCCAACATGGATACAGCTGCTAACACACTGACAGGATGTAACATGTTGGCTTTTGCCTGCTAAAAGCACCGTCCCTCCCCGACTCCCCAAAGTCACGTCCAGCTCTGCAGTTCACAGCCAGTTGAAGGGCTGAATGTCAAAGAAATTACGACTGAAATCTCAGATTATTAAAGGCAGTAATAGCTTTACTTCACTAGATTCACTGATGCAGCTACTCAGCAGGTCCTGGTGAATCTGACCACAACAGCTCTGACAGGCAGACAGATTTCTCCCTGTAGGTACAGTGCACTACAGCCTCTTTCTTTAATTAACGCATACAACTCAGAAGTAGGTAAGCATCAACTTTTTAAGCCATCTTTCAGCTGATTCTCAGGAAGAGAGAATAAAAGAAGCCCTCAAGATAAACAACTGTGTAGAAGATAAAAATATTCACTTAAATATGACAAATTTCACATTTACACAGACAGGAGACTAGCATATCAAATACTGAGCACAATAAATTAACACCAGTAAAAAAGTTTTAACAGTAATAAAGTTAACCAGAAAGTTCAGACAGTGCAAATATTTCACAGTAAGAAAAAATAACCAATAATATATTTTCAAGTATCAAAAGCATTGTTTTTGAGTGATACCATTTAAACTGTATTATTGCACAACAGACAAAAAATACAATATCAACCTCTGGGACCTAATATATCTTCTCAAACCTTTATGTCTTTCAAGGAACCAATTTACACCAACTATTGATTGTGCATATATTAAAATAATGTGTTTGCTTAATAATCTGTTTCTTAATTCAAACTCATACACATTTAAAGCATTTGATGCCTAATTCGTATTGCTTCTCAGAAACACCTTTTTAAGGCTAGCCTAGGCCTTGTATAATTCAAAGCAAACTTAACCTGCAGTTAAGAAGGGGAACTAGCCCAGTGCAAGGTACTCTCTCAACTGTGATGCCTTCAGACAGTTTTAGGTTTCAGCTTACTCACCTCAGCAGTGTTCTAACAGTTTCTTGAAATAAAATAAAAAAAAAAAAACATAAAGCAACAAACCCACAAGTCCAGTAGGCACAAAGATTTTCTTATAATTACAATGGAAGTCCTATTATTAAAAAAGATTAATTGTAGCTAAAGAAATTTTACTTCCTACCCCTTTCAGCCCCCTACCTTTCATTTTAGAAATGGAACTAGTCACTGACAATTCTAACATGACAGCACATTTAAGACGCAGACTAACGTCACCTTTCTCCCTATATTTGCATTTTTCAGTGCACTGGGCATGCCTGCTCCCTCAAATTTAACACTTCTCCAAGAATGAAAACTATCCTAACAGGACAGACAGTGGATTGGACCACGTAAGAGTTTCATTTACTCTGAACAGGATTATTTCTAACACATTATATAGAGTCAGAAACAAATAAAAACATCCTTGTAAGTGTCCTATAGAGCAGCTGTCCTTAGCTAGACAGATTTTGCTCATTTCCTTCCTCTTATCTATTTTGTCCATCAGCTGATTAATTTGGGTGTGTCCTTTTGTGGTTCAAAATGTCTGATTCTCTAATTTATTACAAATACTCAAATAATCCAAAGTATTTGGATTATCAACTATATGCCCAAGAAAAAAAATGGAGGGGAAAAAAAAAAGAAAACATACTAGACAGATGAAGCTGTTCTTTACACATTCAATATAGTTTTTGGTCTAGAGAACTCAATATGGTCCTGTAAGATTATAGCTGCCATCGCTAGTGGTTTGCCCTTCAACAAAAAGTGAGAACTGTTCATGCTATTTAAAAAATAATAATGCCATTATTTAATAAACAAACAAACAAAATTAATCAGAAAACCTATCCCAATTTTAGACTGGGTGTCAGTACTCAAATGCATTTGCCTAGCAAATTACTCTGAGAATATTCAAACATCTGATGTATTAAATTTCACAGTAGAACTAGCATATGCTAAATTATAATGGAATTTCTAGGCAGTTGTTTTGGTCACCGGTCTGAAATTCCACTCTTTGTATGTAGGAAGGTTTAAGCAAACCCAAGAATTAGCTGCTTTCCTGCAAACTAGTATGAATTCTGAGAATCCTCAAAGGTGCAGAATCCAGCTGGAGACAATTGCCAACCACTGCTCTATACCATTAAGTTATTTCTTCCCCCCATAAACTGTAAGAATTGACAAAACAAACAAACCAAACTCCCACACCTGCTTAGGCCTGGGTTAGTAGCAGTAACGACAACTGATTTTCACATGGCTTTTGACTAAACCACTGAGGTATATTTCCAGTTTCAGGATGCTTTGCTACCAGTCACACAGAGGTCATAACAAAAAAACAACCCTCAGTTCTATTACAGAAGAGTTCTCTTTCAAATCTTGACCAGGTTGCCAGGTAGTCTAACACAGTTGGCATAGTGGATCTTGTTACTGCGTCAAAAATCAAAGGTTGCAATTCAGGAAAATTCTGGCACTTATTGAGATGACAAGGTAAATTTTCCTCCTCTCAAACTCTGGCTGCTTTTGTCAGTACCTCCCTGACTACTGTCTGCAACGATACTTGCCAGGAGAGATGAGGTTAGGGGTTTGAGCAGAAGACGGCTGCCTGTAGAGACAAAAAACTCAGTGCTCCACAATAAGGAGTGCAACATGACGGTATATAATCATCCTGGAACATCTTCTTGTCCCATGCTTAACTCGATGCGCAGAGAAATAATCCTGTTAGCAGCGGAATTAAGTTAGCCATCAATAGCCAAAGGGCTACAACCAGGCCAGGCGAGCAGGAGCATAAGTCTAAAACAAAAAACAACAAAAAAAAAACACCATAAAGCTTACACATTTTACATTTAAGGAGAAGATAAAAAAAACAAAGAGAACACAAAAACATATCAAAGAGTAAAAACATACTTGCAGTAATCTGCACTGATTTATTTTATCTTTCAAGGCTACAAATTCAAACCAACCAAATAATACGATTATTCCCTTTATAATTAAATTTCTGCATTCCTTCTCTAATAGCAATTAGGAGAACAAATCAGAAAAAATTATCAGTATTGCAAGAAAAGAGCAGAAAGTTTTCTACGGCATGACTGAGGAGAAGTACATTTCAAACCAGAGACTCTCAAAAGACTTTTATCAAGACTTTTGTTCTGTATGGCTTTAAGTCATATAAAAACCCAAGCCACAAAACACCAAGCTGAAGAGGAAAAACCCAATCCAGGAATCAGGGAGTCTGTCCATATGGTAGGTAATCACACAGCCAGGAAGCTTAAAAAAAACTTTGGACACAAACGTTAACTTGCACAGCTAAAAACCTTTTTATATACATACACACACACACACATATATATATAATGTGAGAAACACAAAGCATGAATTCAAATAGATGCTAGAAGATGTCAATCTCCTAGGTTACAGCTTTCTTATGCTAAAATCTAATCTATAGGAGTAATTCCACCAACCACTGAAACGTTGCCATCTCTGAGACAAAACAAAACCATTTGAAATGCTACACACAAACTCAAGTGCATGACTTGGAAAACTGAGTGTGCACGTAAGCTAAACAAGTTTATTTTTTTCCTTGACTATTGCACTAGAGACAGCACATCCAACAATTAAAGAATTGGCTAAAGGCATAAAAATAAGCCACTAGAGCTAAATCCTGTAAAGACTGCGCTCTTTCATCAACTGGCTTTTTAGAAAGCCATCTGTTCTTGACAAGACATTAACTGGTAGTCACTGAATGAAGCTTTTTCATTCCCTCAAAAAGCAAACTGATACCTATCTTTCATGTTCTGGATTACAGCATTAACACAGTCAACGGGAAGTTATACAAGTGAGAACTCACCTCCCATCAAGGTGATAACTTTGAAGGTTATAATAATGATACAGCCTTCAAAACAGAGATCAGATTTTCTGGTAAATTGCTAGGCTAAAGCTAGATTTCTGGGATGATTACCAGAAGGAGACATGACATGAAGTAGTTACATTTGAGACACATTTTTCCTATCTTAGCCCCTGTTCTGCACAACTGCACAGGAAAAAGCAGGGCACCTTCACCATCCTCCTTTAACTCCTATGCGTAGGATCCTAGAATAGACAGGCCATGCCTCTCCTTTCCTGCTCCCCAACAGTCAGAGCTGACACAAACCTTTAGAGTTTTCATATGTTTAATATCAAGTTTCACTTCAGCAAATAAGGCAACCTACCGATTGGTGCAGCTCTTGTTAAGTTAGAAGCTGGAGGATCCCGCTCTGGGGGACAGGAGTCACAGAAGTCCGAACAGGCTGGACAAATCAGATTCCCAACATGCATCCAGCCATTCATCTGAATGCTCACAGTTAATACCTGACCTGAGCGGCTGCACAAGTATGCAGTGTCCTTGACCCAAACATGCAGACCTTGCGGAGAACAAGAAACCTTAAAAGAAAAGAACAAAAGTCCAGTGTCTCTCATAATTTATCAGAAGTATGTTTTGCGGTTTGAAGGTTCTTTCAATAAGTAAATACTACATTCAGTAAACACCTGGTATTAGAGCACAGATTAACTGCAAGTATTTTTATGCACTCAAAGCAACTATTTGGTTCAAGAATGCTTTAAAGCACTGACTGTACTCTTTTTGTGCAATTATGCAGATCATCAACTGAGAACAAGTAAAATTCAGCTTCTGCTAATGATTACTTGTTGTGCTGCTAAAAGTGACATCTTTTGTGAGATAGTCCTGAAGAGAAGGTAATGAAAAATAAGTGATATGTGCACAGTGCTTTCTACCTTTGAAAAATCAGAGTGACTAATTAATGTTAAGCTTCAACAACAGAAGATTTCCATAGAAGTATTCCTATTTAGCTGTGGAGAAAGTGTCACAGAGGTAAGGCAGATTGAAGTCTCTAGCAAGCCTGGAGGTAACACACAAGCCTTCCCAGTGGCCACATGCTTACCTTGATGGGTGATCTAAACTACAGGTTTACGCTTAGAATATATTTATTTTCAAAGAATGTCACATAACCTAGTGATTTAAGGCAGAGAAGATCATGTACAGTGTCCAGGTACGAAGTTCTAACAGTCATAGCCTACATCTTATGCCCAACTTTTCCCTTCAGCGTTATTTTAAAAAATAAAAATAAAAACCCAACACATACTTACTTGATAACATCCACTACCCCAGTCGGGGTAACTGAGTTTCCTCCTGCACTGTTCCATGACAAAAGCAGATTTCTGAATAAGACACACAGAGTTTGGTCCGTATTTTTCTGCACCATAGTTTTTAGTAGGATCTAAGGTAGAAAGAATACACTGAATTGCAACTTACTAGGGGAACAGAAAGTTCACATCAACTTAATATGCTATAATTAGTCAATGTCTCCACATGTAACTCAAGGTTTACTTCTGGAACCTTTCAGACTGTTAATCATTATCAATGTGGGAATTATACTGTCTTCAATATAAAGTAGAAAGAAACACAAGATTTAAAAAAACGCACTTTTCATCAGAACTATCTGGATATGTTTACCCCCGCAGAGTGCCATCTGTGATTGCTGGCTCGAGGGCAGAGGATGCTTAGTGCTTATTCTGTTGTTTTTCATTTGGTTTTTTTTTTTTGTTTGTTTGTTTTGTTTTTGAGACAACGACACAGACAGGTAATATCCTAGAGCATTTTGGAGCTCCACAATATTGAAAGTTCATGCATTACCCTGGGAGACAAGCTTACGTTCTGGTAATTTGCAAAGCTCCTTGCAAACAAACAAACAAACAAACAAATCTACAGAGGTAGAAGGTGGAATTACTTTTCACAGACAAAATCAACCAACCAACTCCCACCTCACCCTTGTCTTATATTTGGATCATCTAGGGTTAATTTGTGTTCAGCTCTTATGCAATTCTTGTATGAGATGTGTTTGCTTCCTAGGTGTACATGGTAGCTCTGCTGTGCTTCTCACCCCAGCACAGCTTTTACACAGCTAGCAGTATAAAACTAATTTTGCATCCAGTTCGTCTGGACATACAGCAAGTCCATTTCAGATTAACAAATGTCGTCTCTTAAATACCATACTGAAGTCCTGAAAACTGACCTGGTTGGTTTTCAATTATTCTACAGTCTGAGCTGCGTTGAAATTCACCACTTAAATGCCAACTGAATTCTTGACTAAAGGGACAATAGTCTGCAATTTCTACTGAGCCACCATAATAAGGCAAATCTTCTGCTGGTACCCCATTAAGATTGTCAAAATACTGCAAAACAAAAGAGGTAGTGAAAAAGCTTACACAAAGACGAGCATATAACTGTTTCTTAAATAGAACCAATCGCTAAAGCAGTAAGAACATTAGCTATTACTACTCAGGAATGCTATTAACAGTAACTTAAAATACCCATGAACCAGAAGTATTTAAGATTTCTTAAATAACACAGAGAGATTCACATTTATATGTATCACTCCCCACCCTGCCCCCCCTTTGCAATCATAGCATTCTCTGGAATGAAATGGAACAAATTTCTTAGCATGCACTGACACAAGCCAGCGGACTGGGTGAAGAAACACCTCAAACAAAACATTCTAGGGGACTTCTGTTATACAGCAACGTTTCCATCTCATACTGAGTTAGATGGTCAAGCAACATCCTTACTGTTTTATTAAGATCACAAGGCTTTTTTTCATCCTCCAGACTCCTTATAATAAACATATATTTTTTCACAATATCTACTCTTGTCTACTAGTTCAGAAGAAAAAAGTGAAGCAAATACAATCATCCGGCTGCAAAGCACAAGAATGAAAACACTTAGTTATTTGTCAAAGTAAGATCCATTATACCTGATATTCCTGAGGTAACTGCTTTGGAAACTTCTGCAAGTTGCACACTGCTACTGCTCTTTGGTCCTGTCGGCAGGTTAACTGCAAAGGATTACTCCTCAAAGTGTCGCAGTATGGACTGATTAATTCCCTCCTCAAAAAAAAAAAAAAAAAAAAAGGAACAAAAGAATAAAAATTACATTAGAACATTTTAACTGCTTTCCATAATTTAACTAAGCCCAGACTTGGTGAATCACACAAAGAAGCATCAACTTCTCTGGATGCTATTTATTGTTATTTGTCTGGTTCTGACCTTTCTAATTTAAAGAATATCAAGCCAGCAAACAAAGTTACAATGCACTCACCTATTTAGTTTTAATGACATCGCTTTGTAAACTTTAAGGAAAAAAAACCATACAAGCAAAACAGGCCCACTATGCAGCTGTGTCCTAGAAATCTTTGAGTATTGTAACGAACAAACAAGGCAGGCTTTGTTTTGAAGAAGGCTATCATCTCCTTCTGTTGCTTTAAGTACAATCCAGTAATGCAAAATGACACAGGCTGCATTTGCAATTAAAAGGGACAAAACAAGAAAGCAAACCCTTTTAGATTAAGTCCCTCCCCTCCTCTCTAAAGCATAGCCTTCTTTCAGTGTAAAATGCATCCTAAGACGTTTGGCTCTGTATTTATAGGGTAGGATGCTTCTGCTCTTAATACATTTGGTGTGCTCCTTCTTGGGTGCATTCTGAAGGTACTTAGGACACCATTCCTTGTTAATCTGTATCTCCCTCTATTTCCTTCTACCGAGTTGCATTTGAAGTACAAATGTAAACAAGCACCAGGGTTTCCTCTTTATTTTAAAAGACTTTATTCTTACTTTTGTCTCTTTTGGTCAATCCAGAATTTACAGCTCTTCATTACAAAGTCACAGCCTTTATTGCGTCCCCAATCTAATTTCTCTGCCATGCTGTAATTTGCTTTATACCAGCTGTAAAGGTATTTTGAAATGAGAAAACAGTTACTTCAGAAATGAGTGTTCTGATTAATAAAACAGCAGTTCAAAGAATTTCATACTATGCCTTAAGGTCTTTAAATGAAAGGGAAACTGCATCCCTTCCAGCCTATAAAACACACATATTACAATTTCACTATTTTTCAAGTCACAATGAATTAAAAGAAAATTTTATTGCTTATTTGTTCAACAGCAATGCATCATGATCTGCAAAGGAACAATGCATACAGAAAGATGAAATTTTAGACGCTTTATGCTTTCTATCTGCAAGAAGAGCTGAACAAATAATCAATACGTACTGTATGGAACTGAGCAAAAGTCTTATATTAAGAAAAATAAACAGACACTACAAACAGTACTATGCATTGCAGTACACTTTTTTTAAGGCTTGGTTAAGAATGGATGGGTTTTGAAATACATGAAGAAAAATTAACATACTAGCTATACTGTGTTGCAGATGGATAAGCACACTGCATCAATTACAAATAAAATCAAGTACAATGAAAACCAAACACAAATGAACAAACAAACAAAAAAGACCATTCTTATTCTTACCCTGTGTCCTCCATTAAGGCTAAGGTGATCCTGGAAAAGACTCGATTCTGTGTATGGGATCCAGTCATTGCTTCATTCTGAAAGTTACCAGTTCCTATTAGCAAGCCACTGAAAATCATTATTGTAAAACAAATGCTTCCTTTGAAAAAGCATTTTATGTTCAGTCCCTTCTTACTATTGACAATCAAATCCCAACCTCTTTCACAAAAGGGATCAAAAGTGTAACTCCCTTCCCCACTCCACCCTATAAAGCTTCAGAATTCTAGAAGTCAGAAACCTCATTCCAAATTGCAGCTAAACCTTGTGACCAATGTGTACTTGTTTTTCTTTAGGTAAAACAAAACTCTTCCTTCTTCTAGCATATAAACAGCCATCACACCCCCCTCTTCTGTCTCCTTTTGATAAGCTGAAAGCCAAGATCATTTAATTATCTGTGTAAGACTGATTTTTTAATTTTCCTAGAATTTCTAGTAGCCCTTTTCAGGAGCGAGGTGGACAGGACACATGACTAAAGGAACACTGCACTCCAAAGGAAGCTGTATTAGTGGGGCAATGGAATTTTCCGTATCATTTAAAAATAAGCAAGTTCACACCATCGTCAAAGAGCAACTCCAGTCACCTTGGAGTTTCCTAATCATCTTGCAACTGGCAATCGTAACACCCGTGTCTTTTTCCTGCTCGGTCATTTCCAACTGATAAACTTCAGGCTTACAGCAAAAGTCACTCACCTTAATTACACAACTCTGGGATTTCTATTAGTGAACTTAATCTCATTTCTATTACTTCATCAAAACGTAGTTTTCCAGCCTTCTCTCTCCACTAGTGTGCTTAGGAGGAGTTACCACCAGCAGATTTATTAGCACCAAATTTGCTACTACTACAATACTTAATGAGAGTTGGATCAAGACCAAAACCGAACTATAGGGGTTATTTTCCAGATACAAACTTTCTCTGGAGAGGTGTAACGGAGACTAGTAATCATGCCCTTTTTATAAATACTATTCAGTCTTCAGAATTTTCCTTGTTCTAATGGCAGTCTTTCCAGCTGGCTTTAAACTACTGTTCCACACGAAAGGTTACTGAAAAGCAGGAAAAGTTAACTATTTCGGTTTCAAGAAATAAGCATTTTTCAAGATTACTTCCACACGAAGGTCTGTCCTGAAGCATTTCCCTTCTTGTTTACCTCACTGCATACAACAATAACTACAAAATGCAGTTATAAATAAAAATAAGCTTAAATGCTAGCAGGGAAATAAGTGTTGCCTTGATCAGATGAAGTTCTGGAGTAGAGATGGCAAAAGCTAACCCCAGGGCACATGAATAAAGATGAAGTCACAATAATGAATAGACAGAATGATCAAATATTTGATGTATAAGAGGCAGAGGGTGACAAATCTGAATGGCAAACAAAAGTACGAGACATTTAGGTTTCTAGTAATCAGCTTATCTCAAACTCGTACGCTGAGACATAGCAATAAGGCAAAAAGATATATCTAGAAACTGGACATTTAGGTATTTGTAGTTTAATACTGTCTATGATATATTTCAGTGAGGTTTGATACATGTGTATTTTCAAGGCTCTAGTAGGTACCACTATAAACCTAAAAATAAAGGTGGGGTGGAGCAGACATTCTCACATCCCCCTTCAACCCTAATGTCAGCACTAACCTCCAACAATCTCTTCTCCCAGTGATTGAGCTCAGTACCCATGCCACCTTGATTTTCAAGCTCCATTCCCTCCAGAATTGGACAATTGAAATGTTTTCGAGCTTCTTCCTAAAAAGTAAACATTTCAACACAATTCTCAAAATATTGAGACAGATACCCACATGCAGTCCTAATCTTCTAGAATTATCTTTTAAAAGTATTACAGTGGGGTTTTTTTCTACCATCTTGTTTACCTCCAAATGTAAAACACTTCTACTCAGAGGCTGACTAAGTCAGCAAGGACTCCAACACCAAGCCTAACAATCTGTCTACTTATCTCCTGGAAACAAACAATGGAAGTTTACGAGAATAAAACGGCAACAGAAATAGCTGAGAATAGCATGTACACACTAAAGACCATATAAAAAAAACTAACAACAAAAAACCCAAACAATGTAGGAACACTATAACCGTGTTTCTATCAAACATTTCAGAGAAAGAAACACTTCTCTATTGGGAAGCTGTACAGGTCAACTAGTTTTGTATGGGGAAGTGTTTTCTGCAAAATATCTGAAAATCTTAAGAGGCATCACAACAACACTGTAGTCTTACAGTCAGGAACCCAGCCTTTGCCAGTGCAGCACTACTCAGGAGCACCTTTAATGCTCTGAACGGTTTGACCAGCACAGTCAATTTTAAAAACAGGGGCAATAAAACCAAGTTTGCTCTATACACTGTGCTAGATTTAAAACAAACAAAAAGATTATTTGTGGCCAAATATGATTAACACTGTAACTTATTTCCAATACCAATTTATTACGCTGAAGCACTTGTTCTGTTGGGGGTTGCGGTGTAGACTCAGAGGTGCAAGACTCAGAGGAAGCAAGAGAGATTTCCAAGAATACTCGAGGAATTTCTTTTTAAATGTAACCAAACGTTAACTGTATTATTTTGTAATTGATAAAATTAGAAAAATATTAAAACAATGCTTTTAAAGAAAAAGTAGAAAATAGGATGAACTTATAAATGAGAAAAGCAGTGACAATGCCAGCTATTAAGGCAACAGGAGTACTAGGTGTCCAAGTCTGTAGGAATACACCTGAAGAGTAGGATTAAGGAATCTATTTAATACCAATTTTGCTTAACCTTTTATAATTTACTTCCCAGTTCCTTCATGGTCTCTTACTATTTATTTATTTCATACTGTCGCTGTCAACCATTTTCCACTTCACTTTGGATACACCCTCTCAACTAATTATACCATCTTAATTGCATAGTCTTGGGACACACCTTCAGGAAAAGGGTATTCAATGTTAGGTTATTCCTTCTTAAAGAATAACAAATATTTATGACTCGAGAACGCGATGGTAACCTTAGCATACAAAGTGTAAAAGTTTAAGTGAATCCACACTTACAACTACACGAGGTGTTATCAGAAGATAAATAGCATGGCGCAGCATTTTTCCACCACGTACATCCCATAACCTCACTGCTTTATGAATTACTTTATTGCTCCACTGATACAAACCTAGACTGCAAGAAGAATGTTTTGGTTACAAATCTTTCCCACAAATACATGTTACTGTGCAAAGATTTATCTCTGTAAGAAACAGAATAATCTCTCTACTTGCTCATGCTTTCCTGAAGCTTAAATTTATTACCCAACATCTCTCCTTTGTAAGATATGTGTTCATTATATACACAGCTCCGATTTAATAAGCCAAAGATTATTGAAAAGATGGCTGTGGACTCAATATGTATTTTCTACAGTTCCCAAAAGTGTAAGAAATGAAATAAAAATCCTCAGAATTGCTATTAAAAAAAGCAAGGTGAACAAAACCAAAAGCTCTCTACCCTTCCTCCTACAAAAAAAAACCCCAAGAAGAACATTTCTACAATATCAACTAAATTAAGAAAAAAAAAATGCAAACTTTTCATTCAATAACAAGTCAGAAAAATCATGCAGCAGACTACACACATTGTCAGTTCTGTGTAACTATACCCTTTGAATGGTATATGTCTTAAAAATGAACTGCACTGACATTACACAGACTACAGAAAATACAAGTCTCAATTTAATAAGGTGTTCAGCAAGCACTGAAATTTAAGCATGGGTAAATTTTAATGCTTAACTTCAGGCCTCCTGATAAATGAAATCATGTCTTGGTTTGTAATAGATGTGGATAGTATAAGTGCTTAATGCCAATGTAAAGAAAGGCTAAAAAACCACCACACAGCAATGTTTGAACCTAATAAAGGCAAAGCTTTCTAATAATGGAATCAAGCTGGATTTTAACAGGCAAGAACACATCCTAAAAAGGCAATCTGAAAATATCCTTCAATGGGAGTAAAAAGAGTTCCAAAAAAATAAAATACCTTTCATTAAAAGGAGGGAGGCCATCTGCATATCTTGTTGTCAAGGGTTTTCCATCATCATCACGATAAAATGCAAACAGTCCAGCAGAGAAACCCTTCAAGTTAAAAACCAAGCACACAGAAACCTTTGGTAAGACATTCACATACACAGTCAAATGCCATGAAAGAGTTGTCACATGCACCACAGGTACACTGGAAGTACCACACTTCAAGGCAATTAAACAAATTGAAGGAGGCAAAGCAAGAGCTTTCTTCCACCAAGCATCCCTCTCTTGCAACGAGCTGGAGTTATGTGAAGACACAGGAACAAATTTCAGGGAAATGCTTTTTCTAACATCAACCCTTACCAGTGCATGGATGATCTCATGTTTCACTGTAGACAACATGCCAATGAATTCCTGAGCTTGCGTTGAAATCATATTTGGACACAAGTTAGCATATCCTGCTATTGGCCTGGAAGACAGTTTTAAAATTAAATTGTTTTCACTAAAACACCAGCAAATTCAAATCATATTCACTTGAAGAGGCAGAAGATTTAAAAGAAAGTGTCCTTCCAAACAACTTCATCGATAATTTATAAATAGTCTGTTAACAATACAGTGACTAGTTTACTGTTGAAACAGGGAGGGATGGGATCAATCTCTATATTCAGTATTTTGCACAGGTGTTAGTGACAACAGTGTAAGAGATCTGAATTTTAGGTAAGACACTATAGAGGTACAAAGTATCTGTTGCAATGACTACAACTGAACTAGAAACAAAAGCCACAGAAGTAGGGCCCATTTATGTTCTCCTTTAAATATGTGAAAGTATGACATTCACTTCAACAGAAACAAGAGCTTGAGATAAAGTTTAGGCAACACCAGTGGAGGATTAGCTTCAACTTGAATGCCTCAGCTTTGCAAGTTGAGCACTATTTTTGTGGTTTTGTGGTTTTACATAAATACAGTGCTTGTCTATTTCAATAATGACTTCTACTTTGCTATATCATACACCGGCAAACAATTAAACCTCACATCTGAACAATTAAAAAACTTTAAAGTTTAATTTAAAAAAGAGTTTGTAACAGAGGAAATACTTGCCTGTCCATTTCAGCTTCCAGTTGGCAGTAGGCTGCATATGCAATGATATTTTCATGGCCACACCTTTCAGTAGTAAGAGCGCTAACGTAAAGTACAAAGTCAGCATCTCGAACCCCTTCTTGGTCAGGTAAGCCAGTAGGTCCACAGTGCCATTCGTTCTCACTGCACACCCTGCATTGCTTTGAAAATGTTCACATGAAACAATTAAAATACAGTAGCTATGACAGAAATTTTGCATGACGAAAATCAATTAGCTTGAAGTCAAGAATAAATCCCATTGTAAGACCCAAGGAATAACTTTTAAATGACTAGCTCTTTTGATTTATTAGACACCAGGAAAGTGGCAGCTTTTGAAAAAAAGGAGCTGCCAAGCCAGATATCTCAAAATTAGCACAATTTAATTCCTACAAATTAAAAAAAAAAAAAAAGTTTGGCTCATAGAAATAGTATGTATAAGTAGCAATTGCATTTCACATGTAATATGGTACATTTTTAATAATGTAGTTAAAACGTCAAGCTAAGAGGAAGAAAGAAATCTACTGGTCACATACTGTAGTTGAGTCAAAAATTCATGCAAGAAAACAAGTCAGAAGCATTTCCTGCACCATGCTCCTGGTTCAGTGGATAACCTCTTCAAGTAAGGTCTTCAAAAAATCTAAACATTATTAATTCTGTTAAAACTCTGACTCTTTTACCAAGGTGAATAACAAAGTGACTAGTAGCAATTTCACAAGCTTTGATTCTCATCCTCTCTGTACAGTTCATTATAACACAGGCTTACAAGAACAGCAAGCGGTCCAGTTTTACTTGGCTTTTGGTTCAACAGCACAAACTAAAAGAAACTCCCGCTAACTCAAGTTGTTCTATTCTGTCACTCAAACTTAGTGATCTCCTGCACACAGGTCACTTATGCAGAGTTAGCCATATTAACTCTTTTTTTTTCTAATTTCCCCAAACAATAACATTTCAAAGGTTAAGAAGCACTTAGATGGCTTAGCTTACCTGGAGGTGTTTCTCAGGAACTACAACTGGCCCACATCTTGTACGGTCTGCGCAGGCTCCTCGGCAGTACCTGTGAGGGTCAGCTTTCCTCCTTAAATATTGGTTTGTTGCACACTGCCTTCAATCAAACACGAAAGACAGTCAGCACTGTTTTATAATTAAAAAGAAACTGTAGAAGAGTTCTACAGCACCCAACAACACTGTAAGTACAACAGATGTAACTTCCATGGTGAGAAATGTTATTTACCCTGCTCTGGAAGACACAATGCTTCCAGTTGTTAATGGAGTATCCACAGGTTCAAAGAGAGATTAGGAACAGGTTCATAAATAGGGGTATATGTAAAAGAAAACAGGCAGCACATATACCCTTTAAAATCTCTGACGTAACAAATGTAGATGTTCATCATTTGTGTACTCTCCCTAAATGACATCTGCTACCACCACCGGGTCAGATGGGTCACTGGTCTGATTCAGGAGGGCATTTCTTGCACTCTTACTCTATTCTTATTTTAAAGGCTATACAACGTAATGTTAAATATCAAATATAGCAAGTGATTTTCAACAAACTTTCACATACCTGCTTAGTAATATAGTACCCGTGGATTTGCGCACTTGAAATGTCTTCTCCAAATAAGATATAGCTTGTGGAAAAAGTTTGTTCTGAATAGAACAAAAAATAAAAGTCAGCCAGTAGCACTGCAGACATAACTCACATTAAAAGCATTAGCTACCAAGTTACATGAAACTTACTACATGTTGTGGTATAGCAGTGGAAATCCAGCCTCCCTAAGAAGGTAAATTGTTATCAATACATTTAGGAAATATTTTGTTTCAGTATGCCCTTATTTTGTTATCAGAATGACAAAATGAGAATGGAGCCAGTATTAATTAGAATGCGCAGTTTCAAAGAGGCTTTAAAAATATACAAACGTTGCTCAGTGAAGCCTTTGTATCTTAGGATACTACAAACACCTGTCAAGCAACATTCAACAATTGGAAGCATTTGGAATGGAGGCATGATGTGGACCAGACGATATAAAACTGCTGGTAGTCAAAGCCTTTAGTTAAATTGGCCTTAAACTTAACTTCATCCACAGAATAAAATATGTGCAAACAAAAAAGGGAAGCAAATACAACATACCTTTATAAGGTGTCTTTTCTCAGGTAGCAAACTATACTCAAAAAACAAAACAAAGCTTTAGTTAACAGGATTTCCATTCTCAGATATGAAGGAACAAAAAAAGTTGCCACAACATTATACTCACTCCTCAACACTTCTATCATATATAATCTTAATTCGTAGCTGCTGATCCACATTTCTCTTCAAGACGTGATTTTCCTTCAGAGGAACTTGGTAGACAACCTGGCAGGGGGAGGAACA
>NW_010114322.1:0-1727 GCF_000699245.1 Pterocles gutturalis
GTCCGACTGCGGCTCCCGCCTCTCCCGCTTCGCAAGAGTCCGCAGGGAAATTAAGGAAAAATGTTGTGTCCGAAAAGCCGTGCCCAAAAGCCCCGCGCTGGCTCTGCATCATCCGAAGAGAATTTTTTTGCAATGTGCTTTGTTTTAGTAAATGAAACCAGGAAGATCTGTCTTTTACCAACACAAGTTGCCCCCCAGCCGGCAGGAAGGCTTGCTAACGCTCATGTACACAACAGATTCTAGGGCAAAGCTTTATGTACCCAACGTCTTATCTGTTCTCAGGTGACAAGAACTATCATGCTATGAAACCCTGCTGCAAAGAGGGCACTCTCCAGCATGCACGGGCACTTTTAGCCCCTGTGACAATCCTACTGTTCCCCAAAAAAACCCATCTGGTACACTGAGGGGCTGCTAAAGCAAAATATTCCCTTTATCCCAGCCTGAAACCTGCTCTCAGCTAAGCTACAGCGCTTTAGGAATGAGCCATCTCTTACCAAACAGAGGACACCAGATGCACCATGATGAGCCACACAGCAGTACAGCAGAAATTGCACATGTATCCGAATTTGGTGCTCAGAGTGTTTCTCCCGTATCAGTAAGCTCCCAGAGACTGTACCGTCCAGTATTAAATGCTGCCCTCAGAGAAGAAAAGGAGGGACTAGCACCAAAGCCCTGGTTTAAAAGAATGCACTAATACAGGTTTGAAAGAGGACTTTTAACACTGAAATCTGCATTCCTGACGCAGTCTTACTGCATTATTTTCCTCTTCTTGGAAACTTGACTCCCCCCCCCGAACTCCAGTATTTAGATTTCTCATATTCAAGAGTAAATCAAGATTAAAGATATAGCTGGGCCAACACGAGCTTTCTTGGAAAGGATTTTCCCTTCTCTGTCTTACATACAATGGTCTATACCAACATGTGATAAGCCCATCAATCTATCTGAAGCCTGAACTGGCCATCCCACTGCTGATCTGAACCCCTTTACACCAGTTGCTCCCAGCCCTGAAACTGACTTTTTCCACATCTGAACAGTTAAATTTCCCAGAAAGCTGGTTTTGGTGTAACAGGAGCTGCCGGCTGGGTTACCCTTGTTTCCCCTTGCTCTAAAATGTCTCCTGCAGAGCGCAAGTTTTTTCTCCTTGGGTGAAAAACACAACTCCTGTGCTCTTACAGAAACACTGCTCCCACCGCCTTCCCGGCTCCCCCATCCCTCAGCTACCAGAATCCCACCCACTTTGCACAGCAGGAAGTATCTCCGGATTTAAGGCATTCCCCTTCAAAAGGTGGCTTTGTTAGTCAGCCTGCTGAAACTACCCGGCTGGCTGATGTCAGGAGCTGCTCTCAGCTCTCCCAGTGATGCCCAGCCCTGGCCAGCACAAAAAAGGTTTTACCAGCCACTCCCTACCAGCCTGACTTCACACCCCTGTGAAACAGCATATATTAGGTGTAAAGCTGCTACTCCGAGCTAAACCACTGCTCTTTGTTTCTCCAAATTTCTCCTCTTTAGCATATCAATTCATCTCCTCCAGGCAGGTGCCAGGCAAACACCCGCGCTCGGGGATGTGGCTAATGAGGGCAAGATGCAGACTCACTCTTTGAGTCCTCCGGTGCCTCTTGCAGAGATCCCCAACCCTTGGTTTCACACAGAGCTGCGAATGCCCGGTGCTTCCTGCCATTTTACAAACTAATTCATTAACCCAAATGGCTCCTTGAACAAGGGGATGC
>NW_010114322.1:1743-6007 GCF_000699245.1 Pterocles gutturalis
GGGAAGCAAGCAATACATGTGCTAAATATAAAATATTCTATAGCTGGCAGGCAGCTGGTTTAGAGCCCTGAATGATTAGGATCCCCGTTTCTTTGCTGCTCAAGCAGGGATTTATTTCGTGGCTGTGTTGCTAAGTCACCAGGGTAAGATGAGCGCTCCCTCTTTCTGGGCACTGTACAGTCCCAAAACATCAAAGCAGCAATTCCCAATAAACTGTCTGCCACGTGCTTTTGCGGTAAGACACTTCCATGTGTCTGTCTAGCCGGACTGAAGGATGCTGAGCCCAGGCAAGTCACAAAAAGATGCAATCGAAACAAGAAAGATCAAGCCACTCACCCACGTGCGATGGCAGCAGTCAGCAACAAACAAAGCCTCTGTTTCTTGCCGCTTGTGTCAGTTCATTCGATAAAAGCTGTCACCTCCTCCTCCCAACGTTGTCTCCTCGCATCAGTGCGGCCACAAGAGCATGATGAGAGCAGCAAGTCGAGGTTTAAACATGCCTTGAGGAGGAAGGAGAGCACTGGCTTTAGGCACCGCTGAAATCTGAGAACCCAGTCCGTCTTTGTCAGAACCGTATGCGAGTTGTAGGAAGAGCTAAATCTCCATGAGCTCGACCCCCAGGAGGGTCCCAGAGGAGACAGCGATTAGCTGCTGGAGCAGCAAACCCTGTCCGAACAGGCAGGATACTTCCGCATCAGCTCCCAGCCCTGGGAATGCCATCCACGTGAAGAAGAAAAAAAAAAAAAAAAAAGGGGGAAACGTAGCTGCTTACATAAGGAATGAAGGCAGGCTGCCTGCGGGGGAAAAGTCTTCTGGTGGAAGCAGTTCCCAGAAATTCTATCTTGGCGAAGGAGCACCATCCATCCGCACCGCCACACCACCGAAGGGCCGGATCCGAGCAGTGACAAAGGGTTTTCCTCCCTGCGGTGTGTCCCAAGGGTTCTGTTCGCGGTGTGACTCCTAAATTCAAATTTCACCGACAGTGCCCTCCCACCCAGATTCCTGCCAGACAACCCCGAAACCACCCCATCTCTCTCTCTGCGGCTAAAACATTCAATCCGGTCAGGCAACTTCAATAGAAAAGATTGGGAGAGAGATAAAACTCACAGGGTGTCCTGTTACTTTGCATTCCAAAGAGTAAATAAAAGGCTGATTCAGTGGGAGGAGAGGCGAACGTCATCCACAAGTCCTGCGGTTTCCAGCTGAACCGGCAGCCCCCGGAGAGAGCAAAGGTGAACAGTGGGTTCCCCTGGACGGATGAGCTGCACAAGGACAGCTCTTCCTGAGGCCAGTTCTCTTGGTATGATTCAGCCTCTCCATCTGTAATGCAAGGAGAATAATTACTGACTTTGGAGAAAAAGTGCAGTGAGTTGCCCTCACCTGGCCACAGGCTGCTTTGAGGCAGAGCCGAGCGGTCGTGGTGCTTTTCAGAAAGCTGTTCAAGGACTACCGTGTAATTGGGATGGGAACTTATCCTTCGATCTCAAATGCTTCTCTCAAGAGCTCTGCAGTGGGAGTCCTGCTTCCGAAACATGACTTTGGCAGGGATCACAAGCAGCTTTGCCCTCCTGAGCTCATGAAAGCTGGACAGAACAAAGGGCACTAGAGACCAGCTCCATCCCGTGGAAGGTATGGGCACAAACAGTGAGCAAAGGATGTGACAGCACGCAACAAGCCTGCAATGAGAAAGTCCTCCTCAGCCCTCCAACGCTTCCCAGGCAGCTTTAACACACTTTCAAAATTAACAGGGATAGTTTCTTGTGCCTTCTTGTGTTGCTAAGGGTGCCAATAGACTCCAAAGGGAATCCACAGCACTAGGAAATACACCCCAGGATGTAAGCTTGCCCCCTGGGACTATACTATTAGCTGGGTTTCTTTCTTGAGCCCTTCTGTGGCTTGTGAAAGCAGAAGCTACTTTGTGAGCTCTGAATCAGCAAACAGCAGCGTTTGCCGGCCAAACTGTAAGTGCAACAGGGTGGACAAGCTTGACTGCCTGGTTTCTGGCACTGCGTGTTTTGAAACCTGGCTGTGCACTCAGGCACACCCAAGATTCAAAGTCAGTTAAAGTCCTGTCTGCCCAACAAGCTGCGAATGTGTAAGCTGAGGCCGTGACTTATCTGGGAGAGAGATGCAGACAATGCCTTGGAATTGCCCAGTTCTCTCTGGTTTATTACAAACAAGTGGAGCTGACCCATGCTCACTTGCCTTGACACTTTGTTTTCCACAGAAAATAGAAGTTCAGACTTGGTTTACAACCAAAAGAAAAAAAAGTACGCAGCTTTGACTTTTCACTCATTCCTCTTACTTCCCTCACTTTGGTGGTGCAGAGGACAAGGGATGTGGTGTGTAGTGGGAGTTTTTGCTGTTTCACGGTCCAGGTTTTTCAGGCAACAAGCTGCCTGATGTTTTTTCCAGCTATCCCTCTCGAGGGGTATGGTGAAACTGCACATGCTGTACACATGCCCACCCCAAAGCAGGAGAACTGGCTGCGAACTCACCCGCAGAGTTCAGTCTGTCAGAGGTGAGGAGCAATACGTGCTCTCCTCGGTGATGTTAGTCCTCTCCAGGATGAGCTGGCAGGCTGGATGAAACACCCCGCTGACTGCATTGGGCTTGCACATCTGCTCTAGTCCATTCTCCACCCTAAAAGTCAGATCACTACATATAATGTTTGTCTGGAAACTCCCCTCCCATCAAGACAATCTGTTCTAGCATTACGGTGTCCTAGCTTTCTATGAGTTTTCATCAAGTCCAACCTAGATCTCCCTCACTGTATATAAAATTTGTAAGCTCTGACTTACTTTCCCGTGGCGTTTCTACCAGTTCTCTGAAGCTCAGACATTGTTGCTGGCTCACAAGTACTTGTGGGGGAAAAGGCTGTGCATGGGGGCAAGGAGAGCTCTCAGATTCCTTCCACGAGACGGCAGGGAGAGGCTGGGAAGCCTGCCTCGCGTTGCAACCCATCCCAGCTACTGAGAGAAGAGAGTAGTTCTCTTGAAGAATGGTTCCCAGATGATTAGTTGTTGCTCTCTGTGATGCTTGAATTATATCATAAAAAAAACAGTAAAAACATAAATCCAGCCCTAACACAAACCCTGATCCTTCTGTCCAAAAATGATAAAATCCAAGCATGCGGACACAGCCAATGAAAGCTTTCTTCCTACTGGAAGGAGCTCCTGGACAGATACAGTGCTGAAACTGTATTTTACAATATGAGTTGAAAAATAAAAATAGAATAAATCCTAGCAACCAGACAGAAACCCAGCTTTCTAATTACAAAGGACTCACACCTCTGACTGGGGGCTCTCTCTCTTGGTCACAGCTATCTGAAAACACAGACTATGTTGTTCTTCAGAGGATCAGGGGGCTAATTTTGTGACAAGGAAACGCTTTGGGCCTTTGGGGAAATCCTCAACTTTGTGCATTAACACCTTCCCGCCTGGCCAGCTGTCCTAGCGCATGTTTGGAACAACAACCCAGTTCAGTTTATGATTTTTGGTAAGCTACCGGCTTTCTGCAGAGCCCACATACACCACCGCGACAATAAAACCCACAGAAAAGACAAAAGCCTCCCTCCCTTACAAGCAACTTGCTTAAGCAGTCTGAAAGTCCCAAGTGCAAATACTCTGAGTAATTGACCATCTTTTTCTACGTATAGAAGCGTAATTTTGTACCTATGTCTCATAAATACCAACTAGCCATTGTTTCCCCAAGCACAAACTGAAAAATTTTCCCTTGTTGCCAAAAATTCATTCAGAATGACACATAAACACGTTAAAAGTCACTTACCAAGTTTCAAACAATGGCAGCATCTTTGCAGCTCCTGTTTCCAGGTCCTTGTTAACTCTTCAAGCAGTATCAGCACAACAGGTAAACCAGCATGACCTCCAGCAGGTTTGCTCCCCTGTTCTCTGGGCCATGACGAACTTGCTCTGGGTCAGCACATCCACTTGTTGATGTTCCCTTCTGTATCTGGTTGGCACCTTCTGCTCTTTCTTTAAGTCCTGTTGTGAAACCACTGGATCCTGGAGCTCTTTAGGACCAGCACGTTTCTGCTTCAAAGATCTGGGTTCTGACAGCCAAGTTATTTTGCTCCAGGTCTTGCAAACTGGTGGACAGTGAGAAAAAGTAGTGTTATGAGATACGGACGTAAGGCTGATCAAATGGGTTTGGTGATTAGACATAAGGAAACAAATTGGGTCTCAAAATATTTACCTCCGATGTAGCAGTTTTCAGGCCTCAGCGCAGGATGCCATATGCAAGG
>NW_010114323.1:0-632 GCF_000699245.1 Pterocles gutturalis
GCGCACACTTCCCTTGCACGGGAAGAGAGGTCCCAGAGGTTTCAGGAAGAAGTGGGTCTGCAGCACTGTTCACTTCTACTGGAAATTCCCAATAATTTACGTGGGTTTTTCCACCTAAGATCTCTCATCCACCTTTTTCTGGAAATGCTGGTAAACAACCCCAGAGCTTCTTTTCTGTCTGGGCACCTTCAGCACATCGGGTGTCACGTCGCGGCGCTGCCGGGCATAGGAACACCAGCAGCATCTAGGCAGCTGGAGCCGACAGGAAGCCTCTTTTGGGGCTGATCCACAGAGAACCATGCATTAAAAATGATGCTAATCTCAGAATTTTCCACCAACCCAGATTTTAATAAAAATAATCTCCCCTGGAGAGAGCTGTAATATAAAGCTGCAACACTGCTGCTCGCACTGCGGCCCGTGCTTTCCCCAGTAACTGAGAGTTATGTCTCAATTTCCTTCCCTGTGCCCTCCAAGCACAGGCAAGGAAAGACGCGCAGAGCTGCCCTCGCACCTTCTTTCCAAAAAAAATCCAGTGCATGGCACTTGTGCCGGCTCCAGAGCTCCTCACCACTCACACGTGCAGGACCCACGCTCACGGAGCAGAACAACTTACACAAACTTTCCTTCCCATG
>NW_010114324.1:0-11858 GCF_000699245.1 Pterocles gutturalis
GGCCTCGAGCCAAGGGCTAACCCACCACAAGTCTTCTTACAGATTTCAGGATGGTCCTGATTTCTTTTTGATTATTATTTTGCTGATGCTACCTGAACAATGAGGGTTAGTCATAGAAACCTATCAGGAAAAAAAAATAAAAAATTCAAAAAAAGATCACTTGGCTGTAGGGCTGATAGAAGGAAGGAGCTAACAAATTGGGCAACAGAATGGTCATGAATCCAAATTTAGGACAAATATAACTGAAATATATGTCAGCATTTGATGAAATTTGTGTAGGAATAATATTTTTCCTGCTTGTGCTTTTGGCACATTTTAAAATCTCAGTTTTTCAGAAACGGTTATCTGTGAAAATATGGAGGAGACAGAAGACAAGATGGGTGAATGTCACTACACAAAATGTAATTCTGAAGAGTGTACCGAGTTCTGAAACAGAAAGTGCCCAACATACTATTACTTTGGAAGGGGAAATATATTCTTGTCTCAAAATTAACTTAAAACCTACTGACTTGTCTGTGAAGCCTTCAATGTAGAATTAAAAAATCAAAACTGTTTTTGTGTCTGCAAGATAACATATTGGGCATATTGGAACAATTCATGGACTTAATTGTTTAGAAAGTAATGTGCAACAGTAGGTTGCATGGGCAAGCCCCAGCAGAGCAAAATGGCATCAGCAGTTAGCAGAAAGTACAATATGATATTTTCCTTAATATGCATACTCAGAGGATCTGTAGAAATGATTAGGAAAGTAAATATTTACCTCTTTGGAGGGATGAAATGGAACTAGCTTTTACTGAGTACAGAGTAGTAAGCTCTGTGTCTGCTCACCCAGAAACTGATAGGAGCTTTGCAAACAGGTTGACGTAAGCAGCTACTGAGTTTGGAGAACATGAGCAAGAAATTAAAAGATGAAATATGGCTGGTAGACTATGAAATAAACCTCTGAGACGTAAACCTCGCTTCTATACAGCTGTTGTTTTGTACAAACATGCACAAGGTCACTTTTCTCATTTGTAAATTAACAATAATACCTGGCTGCCTTGGATTATTTTTTGTTTTCATAAAAGCACTTTCAGAATTTAGTGTTGCAAAAATACTAGAAAAATATTTGTAATTTTGATTAAGAGGAGACGTCTGATTAATTGTAAGAGGAAACATCTCATACTAGACAGCTAATGTAGTTAGAACTGCCAAAGTTTAGGTTAGTCTGCGAGAGAATGTTTTCTTAAATTTTGTACCTTTTTTCTGAAGTATGGAAATTCTAAGAATTGTTATTCTGTATTTTTTTCTTGAAACAAATCTGTTATCTGTGCAACAAAACATCCACACTGTGGAGATTTTTAACGAGAGGCTGGTTTTCATACTATAGAAGTTTAATCATGGCTTTAAATCACGAGTTAGCTCAAAGAGGCTGAGCAAATTATAATATGGGAAACTGATCACCAGTTACAGTGGGAGACTCCATTTTTCCTAAGTAACTTGGAAGGAGTACTTTCACAAGGGAATTTCCTTTGTGGACATCGTGTCTGTTTTCTGATCAAGAAAGAAGAGGAGACTAACTCCTATAGATGTTTTTCCATATACCGTTTTCTGGTAGAAGTGCCAATCACAGTCCAGGCTTAAATTTTTCTCCCAAATGGAAAGCGTACATAATATCTGTCATTCATGTTGTTGCTGGGGTATTTTGCTTTGTGACTCTTGCAAATATTACTGTAAGCTCTGGGTAAGAGTTTCTTCACCTCCTTTGATGCCTTGTGACATGACCTTGTGGAATTATATAGGTGCTTGAAATGGGTTCTTGTGTAACCACCTGTAGAACAGTGTCAAGGCATTTTGGTGAAAAGTGAGTGAGATTGTGTCCTGGGTTAAGCTGAGACAGAGTTAACTTTCTTCATAACAGCTAGCAAGAGGCTCTGTTTTGGATTTGTGCTCAGAAGAAAGCTGATAAACAGTGATGTTTATGTGGCTGCCAAGGTCTTTCAGTTTCTCTGACTGTCCACAGACTGGAGAAGCTGGGAGGGAGCACAGCCCCAGTTACTAGACCAGGATTTGATCTTAGGTTCGGGATTGAGACCCAAAGGAGCCGACAATCTATTCCATAACATACACGTCATGCCCAGTATATAGGTGAGGACCCTCCAGAAGATGGGCCCTTTTTTTTGGTTCTGGATCTATTTTGCTCTGGGTCACCTCTCTCCAGGTGGTTGCTCTCTCAAGGCCTTCTTCCCCCAGCCCCACACCCCAGTCAGCTCCTGGTCTGGGACGCTCGGACTGTTATCTCTGCTCCGTGAGTGTGGTTTTGGGACTCTCCCTGTTTTGGGATCATTAGCCAGGAACAGGCTGAGCCTTGGTCATCGGGTGGAGTGGGGCAGTATCACTGTGTATCACTTATTTGTATATTTGCATATAGTATTATTTTCAATATTATTGTAGTTTAGTTATTAAATTGTCCTTATCTCAACCCACAAGTCCTTTTTTCCCTTTATCCCTTTAATTCTCTCCCCTATCCTCGGGTGTGGGGGGGATTGGGTGAGTGGAAGTGTGGTTTGGCCCCCAGCCAAGGGCAAATCCATCACAGATTCATTGAAAATATTTAGGAATATTCAAACAATAGCATTGCCTGTCAAATTCTTGTGGTCACCTAGATGCTAAATATTGCAGACATAGAAGTCAATGAAGGAGTTAACGACTCTTCATAAATGCAGTACATTCATAAAGTCATCTGTGATGATTCTCAATGCACATCTGTTAGATTCTAGTTTATTTTCAAGCAGAATATCTGATCACAATATTGAAAGTTTTTTTTAGAACATAATTGAAATTTCTTGGAAACATTAATTTGATTTTGAGGTTATTGCATAGCATCTATACATGTATAATTTCCAGATAATGCTGCAGAAATGAATCTGGTTTGTAAAATACAGACTGAAGAATCCACTCAGAGTTCACATGTAATATCTTCTGTAGTAGTTTTATTTGCAATAAAACTAGTAAAAGTGGTAGTAATAGTTCTTGGTTTTGAACAGAATCGGTGCTTTATAATCGCATTTCAGCTTGCTTTCTTGATGCATTTTTCCTTATATGTCCATGTAATTGTAGTGTAATGTAAATGTAGTAATTTACTGAAATAAAATGGAAATAGTAAAAAAAATATACTGAAAAGTCATCAGTAAAAATGTTCTCTGTTAATTTATTTCAAATACCAAGGGATAGCACTTGTCTTTCATTTGGAAGGTTAGTTGAAAGAAAATTCGAGTTTATCATCTCTTAAAGTCCTAAATGTACTCTACTATAATTTAAATTAATTTCCTAGCTATAGATTTTTAAATTAAATTTCATACTAGTAGTCTTTAAAGTACATTAAAGGTGTTGTTGCTTGTTCTTTTCTTACAGGATTGTCATCATCACAATCATACTTAATAAAAAACATGCAAACATGGGTCACTGAAAAATGGAATAAAAAACGTTTTGTTAAGGCTTCTAATGAATAGTCAGTAGGTACCATCAGCCACACATTTAATATCCATTTTAATCTTACCTTATATCCTTTTTTTTCCAGTGGAGAATACCCATAAAGGCGGGTGCTTCTTCTTTTAGCATTATTTCAGTGTTACAATAAACATCCATTTCCAAAGGCTCCTTTCCTCCTCCACAAATGATTTCCTTATTTATTTGCTTTAAATTTCTCTTGGCCTTAAAGTTCTTTGCAATCCTTTTCTTAGTGCTTAAACGAGATACTACAGTTTTTCATAAATGATTACTTTGTCGGTAAGCTTTTACAATAACCCAGACGTGGAACTGATAATTTTTACACTCCCCATATCTAACATATGCACCCATCAATTATTTCTAGACATGCTACCAATTCAGAAGTAGCTGAAGTGCATATTTACAAATGGTGGTCGAGTTTTGAGCAGTCTTTGCACTTTTCAAAGCATCCACGCTTTATAAAGCACTTGCACATGAGAATTGTTAGTAGACCGATATTTGTGTCACAGAAGGGTGAAAAAAATTGAGACTCTGTCAGATTAAAGAGGAAACAAATTCCAGGAAACATCCTACCTTTCTATATGTTGTGTATGTGTATAAATTCCAAGACAGACTTCAAGCATGACAGCTAGAGTTCAAAGCTGATGGTTATTAAGCTGAAAGTAACACTTATCTTGATACTGGAAACTAAGATGGAAAACAGGGCAGTCCTGTGGATCACAGTCTGTGTATGAGAATGACATGCTACTTGTTCCACAAACTATTAGTCATTAAATAATTGCAACTATTGAATGCGTATTTCCCTGTATAGTTTGGCTCATTTATGTTAACTACAATTGTTGAATAGAACTGACCTCTGTATAGATGTAGAAGTTTCTGTTTTCTCTTACACTCTATGTAGACGTTAATTTTTCACGTTTCATGTGGAAAAATGCCTCCCCCTATTTTTCAAGTAAACAGACTTTCATTAAAGCTTGATTTTTCTGTGAAGTCTCCTACAAACCTGTTAATTAGTTCCTGAGTTCCAGTCAATTAAATACTGGCCTAAAATAGTTCCTATTTGGAGTCTCATGGTATTTTGTGGCTCTGTGGTGTGAGTGTTAGACTATGCAGAAAGTAAAAAACTACAGAACAAACATTAGTCTCTTTGGGTTACATAGTTATTCATTTACCTACCAAAAGAGGAAAAATGTTTGCTAAAAGAGACAGCTTTGCAACAGCTGTGAGGTATAGCACATGTCCCACTAGTTCAAGCACTGTAATAATAGTAAAAACAGATATGCAATTTTCTTAGTGTAGAAATAGCTCTAGGTTCGTTTGTTTGTTTTTACTGTAATTGTTAATACTGCACAGCTTTTATTTTTGCAAATTGTCTAAAGTATTTCTTACTGTGTCTGCACTTTTCCCTTAGTGCAAGGCATGGCATTAATTTTTCTCAGTTCACATCAGTTTAACGTTGGTGTAATCAATTGTATTGATTACAGTGGATTAACTGATGCATTTGTATCTGAAATGAGGTGTGCTGAGATTGTCTCAATAAAAGAAGGTGTGGACCTTGCCCTGTTGTAGTATATTCCAGGGAAGTGGAAGATAGACTGAAGACAGATTAAAAGTTTTATATTGTACTTTGTACTGGGGAAACAAAAATTATAACTTAAAATATGAACAGAATCAGTGGTAGTTCTTACATTGCACCAGCTCTGCAAATTGTAATGGAAACCCACTGATCTGACTTTTTTTTCTTTTCCTTGTTGCAGTATGTCTGTGTTTGAAAGATAGAATCACAGAATCATTAAGGTTGGAAAAGACCTTAAGGATCACCAAGTCCAACTGTCAACCCACTAAACCATGTCCCGAAGCACCACATCTACACGTTTCTTGAACACTTCCAGGGATGGTGACTCCAGCACTTCCCTGGGCAGCCTGTTCCAATGCCTGATCACTCTTTCAGTGAAGACATTTTTTCTAATATCCGGCCTAAACCTTCCCTGGTGTAACTTGAGGCAATTTCCTTTTGTCCTATCACTTGTTACTTTGGAGAAGAGGCCAGCACCCACCTCACTACACCCTCCTTTCAGGTAGTTGTAGAGAGTGATAAGGTCTCCTCTCAGCCTCTAGACTGAACAACCCCAGTTCCCTCAGCTGCTCCTCGTAAGACTTGTGCTCCAGACCTTTCAAAAGCTTCATTGCCCTTCTCTGATGTTAGTATTATCATCCACTATCATTGCCGTGTACTATAATTGCTATTATTACTGTTACTATGTTTTATTTTTATTGAAAAAGTTAACTAGATGCACAGTAAGTTTTGAAAATACTGATCCTCATCTCATATTAATAGAAACCAGGAACAACTGAGCTCAAGAGTGTGTAATTACTTTGGTGAATGCTGTGGGACAGGAAATTCAGCTTGTGAAAGTTTGACCAATTTTTATTGAGTATCAAACTTCTGCACCCATGTTAGAAAAGAAATTGTTCTCTGCCCTAGTGAGAGTTAGGGTCTTTTAACTGTGACAAGGAACATGTTTACAATTAGTGGTTTTGCATTCTACCTACTCTTTTTTCAAGGCTTAGGCAAACTGAATTTACACATTTTGAATACAGGCAAAGTGAGTTGTTTAGGATTTAACATTATTGGTGAATACCTTTTAAACAAAATAGATGCTTCACTTCTCTATGCATTTGCATAGTGTCTGGCTTTATTTTGCTTTTATTTTTTAAAAAATCCTCCTCCTGCCTAGCTTATTGACAAGACCAGGATACCAGCTTAGGAACTTCAATGACTGAAAACCTGCTCCCTGAGCACAAAAGCTAATGAGTTCTGGTTTCCTGCAGTTCTGTGTCCTTTCGCCTTCCATCACTGCTGCAATACCTCTAGTTCCCTCTCACCCTGCGTGGTATCTTTCAGTTTCTTCTATTTCTCCTAGCTCCTGCTGGCCTATAAGCAGCGTGGGCTGTAAATGATTCCAAGCCAAGTGCTGAGGACCATCTGGTAGGCTTCAAAGAACAGTTAAGTCTTGAACTGTTTAACCTAATGTGACTGGAATTTCATTCGTGACTAGAAATTAAGTTGCAAAACTCAAACAATGCTTTGGAAAGAGAGAACCTGATTAAAAATTGTGAGTTTGTTACAAGATATAGAGATGTCCAACTCAGAAATGGAATTTTTAATTCAGACCCTGAAAAAGAAGTTTAGATATGTGAACAAAGTTGGGAGCCATCCAGCTTGAGGAGTTTGGTTCTACAAACTAAGTTAACATGTTTCATTAATCCATTTGTTAGAAACTGCATATGTGTTTACTTTAGTTACTATTTAAATCCCAGTAATGTCACATCACTCTCTTATCCTTGTTAGCCAATCAATGTATGCAAGTAATTGTTTCTCAGTTTTCATATTCTCAGTTTATGCAAAACACATAAAGCTCTTCAGCTGCTGCTATCCTTTCTTTTAACCTTTTACAAAATACAAATATCCAACCAGACTTGTTTTAATATTCTTGTATGTATTTTTTTATTTGAAAAAGATGTGCCCTTTATTTTTAATGTCTTTTCATGAATGAATTAAAATTTCCTGACGAAATAGCTCGATACACTGCTATAGAGAATTACAAATCAAATATTATAAGTAGTTCCGTTGTTTCTGTTCAGTCTTTCACATGTTTCTTTAGTCATTGTCTCCTGGCTTCTATCTTGTGTTGCTTTCTTCTTGTTATTATTTAAAATTGCCTTCTCTCATTTCACTTGCTTTCATACAGTGATTAAATATTCCAATCAGTATACTAACAATTATTTAGGAAAACAAGTGGTCTAAATAAAAATTAGGTTACTAATTTTCATTCTTGATTTTGTTACTGATAATTTGAAATTTCATGCACTTCTGATAACAATATGGCAATAAGAGTACTGGCCATATGGGCCAAATTCTGTAAGTTCTTACATTTAATTTTATAGTCAGGAGCAAGGAAACTACTGAAAGTACCTCTTATAGTCTCACTTCATTATGTTTAAGTTGTCTTCTGAGAATGACTATTATATATCTTAGGAAAGCTAGCTGTCAGGACTGCATTATTATATTGAGCTTTATGGTCTTTGCAGTAGGTCAGTGGAACCAGACTGGAATAGGTTTACTTAGACTGAAGTAGGCTACTGCTCTCTGAAGAGCTGATAAGCACACATACTTAACATAAACATGTTTACTTATCAGATGAACACCCATATCACTAGTGGTTTCTGTATGCAAGCTTGATGTTGTCCTTTTTATAGTATTCCTTGTGTTGTCCCCTGATGGTGTGTTGTTTAGGGAAATAAAGAAAACCTGCATATGTTACAGTTTGGCTAACACTTTTAATAAAGCAGTGTTTTTACATGATTTGAACACAAGCCATTTGTAATTCTTTGTTTTCTCAACTTAAAGGTGCAGGGGTATAGGTTGGTTGAGAGGCTGATTAACCACCTGCAGTATGTAGCTGACAATAAATTAGTATTAGCAGATACCAAAAATCCTAGCCACATACTTGAATATGCTAGGAAAAATGTTTCCCATCCTTTAAAACGGAATCTTACATTCAAACCTGTTTTGGATTGTTCCCATTACCATTGTATATGCAGTTCTTGGTATTTTATTGCTGCTGGGTAATTTAGCATTCAAATATTGAGCTTATACACCATCTAAAGTGGTCAGCTTAAGAGATGCAAATTTTCAATTTAATTCTGTCCTTCTACTTGACTTATAAGCATCTCTTGAAAGTGTCATTCATGTTGTAATACTCCCACCTTTTGTTATCTCTTTAGATACCAAAACTGGGAGCATTTTATTTCACTAATTCCTTTAAATGTGCTACTGTGATTGAAGAGGGATTGCTTACACATTTCATAATAAGAGCACACTCTGGAAAGAATTTCAGAGGCTGAATGTTTGAAAACAAGCAAGCAAAAACTGCAAAGGAATGCTATTGAAAATTATTTTAGATGCTGTTAGAGGTGAGTTTAGACTACCTTCTTTCTGGGATGGGTAGAATTCAGAACCATATTTTTTAAAAAATCAAATGCTGCTTTCTGATGCATTTTTATTCTTACCATTTTTATTTAAATGACTAGCATGAAATCTTTATTTACTATTTAGTTTAGTACGCTATTTTTCTCCAACTATTTAAATGAGATATTCTTAATGACTAGGTTAATGATTTAGTTCTCAGTACTTATTCAGGCTGATCTCCCATGTCAGGACCCCTATCAATACCGAGTTATGTGGCAATATTATTTCCTCCTAAGGTGAATGTCTTTTGGAGCTAATGGAGGACCTTAATGAATTTGGTTGAGTCCAAATTAAGTTTTATAGAGGGCAAACCATGGCTTTGCGCACTGTACTGTAATTATGGACCTTAACAAAGTATAACATAGTATAACTATTACTATAATTAGGCTAACATAGTCCATATTTAGTCAATTTCACCTATTAATTGAAGTTAATAATTTCAATCACTTTAGTTACTGAGACTAATTTAAATAACCTACACATAATATTTAGTGTATGCATAAAGATGTATTTGCAGGATTGCAAGCAGTCACATTATCCATAAAAATCTAAATAATTTACTGCCGTTCAGAAGGTGTATGGTAACCATCTAACCATAACCCATTTCAATGACAAACAAACACGGATTAGCTTCTGCAGCCTGTAAAATAAAACCTATCTAATGAGCAGCTGACAACTGACGAGCTCACCTACAGTGGAAGACACTGATTTGGGAAAGACAGCTCTCAGAAATGTGAATATTCCAGGAGCTAGTGTGAAACAGGCACAGCAGGAACTTCCCTTCTACTTCTTTTACAGTTCAGATGGGTGCTATTAATTCAAAGCAATATGCTATACTTGGATTCCTTTCCTGTTGGCGGTTTTGTCAAGAATCAGATAATTCTCTGGGAAGTATTTCTTATTTTTCTGTGAGAAACTTCATAGTGTTCTTACTATGAACAATAAATGTTCTGTTGTAAAGATTGAAACATTTTTTAGTTTTATCTGGCAGGAAAAATTAATTATTTTAACAGCAATTATATTTAGCAAACTGTGTTAATAGATATATTAATGTAATTCATTAGCATCTGTAATCTTAGGCAATTTAAAAAAAAATTTCAATTTTAAGCATTTTGGTATGAAATAAGTATTTTTATATGGGTAACTTGTAAAAAGATTGTTGTCATTGATCCGTCAAACTGGCAGCATCACTGCAGCAAGCTGGCAGATTGTGTCAATCCAATAGATCAGAGAAGCAAAAGAAGCCTAAAAAAAGTTTAAATACAAATTAAATAGCATCAAAATATAAATTTAAATTGGACTAAAAAGGAAGTCAAATAAAATCCTGGTTCTACTGACATCTGAGAGAATCTAGGTCCTTGATTCATGCAGTCAGGGTTTAATCAAGTGTAGAGAGTCCTGTTTTGAGGAGGATGGGAATTTAACATGCTCAGAAATTTTGGATATATTTGCACCATTATACAGTTATGTATTTTCAGATATGAAATAAAAGCAATCGATCACCTAAAACTGATTAGTCGTGACATAATTGTTATAAATTCTTGTTCATTAGGTTAAAGTTTTATGAAGAACACAGTTTATGCTGGGCATGATAATATGACTTGATTATCTTGACTCTAAAAGTAAAATGCTGAGAGAACAAAAAAAGAATAGCATTCTTTACTATTGTCTCAATTCTTCACAACATATAGGGTATAAAAGAAAAAGATGAAAGTTGCAGACAAAAAGTAAATGTGAGTACCTTTTTATCATGTTATTGATGTGGAACTGAAGAAAGTGCTGCATACCATACCATTTTTGAATCTTCTTGGACTGTTGTTTGGACCCCTCATTTTCTATAGTTTTTCAGGCCATCCAATTTCTCTTTTAGAAGTAATCCTTAAAATTCATGACAGGAATTTCAACAGAAATGTAGAAAGCAAGCAACTTCTTGTCTTTGTAACTTAAGTATTTCCTGTGAACACCAAGGACTTTGGAATTCAATTCTAACTTTTAATTTTATGAGCATTCTGTAATACTCCTTTCATATACTGGTTTAAGTTTTTTTTTCTTTGGGAGGGGGTTGAACAGGCAATATTGAAGCTGTGAAAAAACATAACTTTTTTTATTGGTACTTTTCACTAACCAAACAGTTTTACATTTTTATCTATATCCTGTGCAAAAATTACTCTGATTATTTTAAATTTTTATCTCAGTTACTGAACAAAACAAAGAAGGCTGCCAATGGCACGTTTTACAGTATATGAATATAAATTTATTTAAAATGCTTTCTAAAATACATTGGAATGCACTGTACTGTAATTTAAGTGTGCTTCTGTGTGGTTACTCCGGAAGCTGTTAATAAAAGAAAGAAAAAAAAAAAAAGTAATTTTAGCAATACCTGCGGGAAAATCTAGAATGGTGGTCATTCATATTAAATTTATATCAACTTTGTGAGGTTTTTGTCATCTTGACACATTTATGGAGCTGTTAAATTTTTGTTGCCTGGGGGATATAATGTACTTGATGTGACCCTACTTATTGAATCAGGACCATACAAGTAACATTGATGACAAGTCATTCAAGGATAAAACAGAGCTAAGTTTTCTCTAGTTCTAGAGGAAGGACATATTTGACAGAGAGCCAGGCAGGGAAATAGGTACTATGTTCTATATCAAGAAGATACCCGAAAAGGGAAAGAATGAGAAATATACATGCATTTAATCAGGTATCTCACAAAACTTCTCCTGCAATTGTTCATGGGTGATAAAACATGGTATGACTCTTGCTATGATAGACTAAAAGACCTTCCGTTGTCCTAACGTTAAACCCGAGTGGACAAGCAGATAAGTAGAATTTGTTATACGTTTCAAATTTCCATATTAATGTAGTTGCAGAAGCTATATTTTCTGTATGGATATGCAAGTGAGCATGCATTGTATTGAGGCCTTATATTATCACTCTGTTGTCATCACTACCTTGGAGTTCCCATGATCATTACGTTGAATCAAATAAAATTTAAATACGAAACGTTTTTAAGCCTAATTTATTTATGCTGGAACCAAATCCAAAAACAAACAAACAAAAAGTCAGTATCTACTGTAGTTCAGAGAGATCAAATTTAGAATTATCCTATGTAGAATAATTCTAAACTAGGATTCCATATCATAGATCAGGAAGATGTGAAGAGCATCAGCAGTGAATTCATCATGAAGAAAGTGGTTGTGTTTCTGCACCTCTGAGCTTTGTATTTTATTCTTCACAATCATTCACCGAAAAAGACAAAGTAATTTTTAAAAAATGAATGTATTCACATTCATATTCCTACCTTCATAGAATCATAGAATAGAATCATAGA
>NW_010114325.1:0-16420 GCF_000699245.1 Pterocles gutturalis
AAAAAAAAAAGCTTTAGCTTTGTTCATTTTCAAATTCTTTAATTCTAACTCCTCTAAAAACTATCCTGCCATGAACGATTGTTAATCCTTAATTTGTTTGTTACTATCTGTTTCTCCCAAGAGTTTCCTTCACACAGACAGATGCACAGGCCAACAAAACATTTAAGTTTTCTCCTTTAATCAAAAATAAATGGCTAATAAAGACAAAAATTGTTAGTGCACTCTGCGGTAGCAAAATCAGCTCTGGACTATTACAGTCTTGTCTGAAATATGAAAATGTATGTTATGCATGCGCTCAAGGGATAAAACCCAGGCTTTATTTTAATAGAATTTTTAATAGCGTTTATCATTGCTCCTAAATTTTTTTCCTTTACTTTTGCTTCAAAAAATAAATATTTCACTGGCAAACTTAATTGCCTGTATTAGTTATGCAACCATGTAAGTTTGCACAACGATTTCTAACTGTTTAAATAAAGATTTATTTAATAATGTTTTACTTTTTGTGGTAAGAATCAAAATCAGATCTGTAAACTGTCTCATTTTCATCTCAGGCAGAAAACACAGAAACCACAATTTACATAACTAAATTTAATTTTTTTAATACAATATAAAGCTTTGAGTCATCATCATCATTTTGGGACTGAATTACTAGGATAAATTCTGAATCTTGATCCATCCATTACTAGAAGATATTCATGAAAATAGATATACATATAAAACATAGCTCATAAAAATATGAAGAGTTTTATTCTTAATAAGCACAAATCTTAAATTGTATATATTCACATACATACTGCATTTAGATGTTTTTTACTTCATATTCCTGAGTTAATTGCATGTAATTTCTTGTTAGTTAAATTTATAAAGTTAACATTTGTTTTGATTCTGGCATCCTTACTCCAGGAACATATCCTATTGAATGGAAAAGGAGTCTAAATAACTAACTGTAGGGTTTTGTTCAGAGCAGCCATGAGGTGAAACAGCATTTGCTAGCTTTAAGCTGATTACTCTCTAGGTATTTTTTTTTTTCTTCCAGGGTGGGAAATGACACAGTTGAAGCTGAAGATGCAAATGAAATATGAAGCATCTTCAACTGCTCTTCAGACTCATAATTGCTTCAGATTAAACATGTTCTGAGCCATATATAGGCATCCTGGTGAAGTTCCATGGCTTATGGTAACAGGTGTCAGGGCAGGTGATTTCCTAGTTACTTCTGAGACTATGAGACCTCGTATTACACAAGCACAGAAGAATCCAAATTGTGAAGGTGACTTAATTTTTTCATGCTATGCAATATCTATATACAAAAGCATAAGAAAACCAGAGGAATTTTAAAATCCTTGCTTTATGGTAATGTACACCTGCTTATTTTTTAAGTTGTGCTCTATGTCATTTGTGCCACTGACCCATCACTGAGAGCACTGGTTCCATATCTCCTGCCATCCCATTCAGATTAGTTATCTATAAACTTAATACACTAACTGGATGGACAGCAAAACTAGCACTTCAAGCCAAGGTGATTTCACAGCTTCACTCAGCAAATTAAATCAGTACAAAAATAAGCCAGAAATTTGCAATTTAAAATACTGCTGTAGGGAGAGTGAAAAAAAAAAAAAATCCTTTAATTTCCTGCTTCCACTCTGGGTTACTTGCATGATCTTAAATTGCATCATGCACAACACAGTGTAATATACTATGGCAGAAGCTGACCCTAAGTAACCCAAAGAAGTAAATAAATCTGACTTTTCCCCTGAGGACAGGACCCAGGCTGGTCATTTTGGGACATTCACCCAGAATCACAGAATGGTCAGGGTTGGAAGGGACCTCTGGAAGTCACCTGGTCCAATCATCCTACTCAAGCAGGTTCACCTCAGAGCAGGCTGCCCAGGACCATGTCCAGATGGCTGTTGAATATCTCCATGGAAGGAAAGTTCACAGCCTCTCTGGGCAACTTGTGCCAGTGCTCAGTCACCCACATAGAGAACAAGTCTTTCTTGATGTCTGGAAGGAACCTGTTGAGTCTCAGTTTGTGCCCATTGCCTCTTGCCCTGTCACTGGGTACCACTGGAAAGAAGCTGGTTCTGTCCTCTTTGCATCCTCCCCTTCAGTTATTTCTACACACTGATGAGTTCCTCCCCACTCTCCACACCTTCTTGTCTCCAGGCTAAAGAGTTCCAGCTCCCTCAGTCTTTCATTGCATGAGAGATCATCTAGTTGCTTAATAACTCTAGCAGTCCTTTTCTGGGCTCCTGTTTTGACAATTGACGGGGTTAGCACAGAGGACACAGGCACCAAAAAAAGTAAACTTATTTTTACTTATGTCCAAAGTGACAAAATAACGAGGAAAATAATACAGAGAAAATAAAGCAAGATAAGGAAAAGCAGCAAGACAACAAGCAAACTACTATAGCAAGCACAAAATAAGGTAATGCACCTAATCGTTACTACATAGAGTTAGCAATAGTGATTAAGAAACATACATCACCAATTGCCCTATATTACCATCATCCAGATCCGCAGATTCTGGGGAGCCCGTTTACAGTGAAGGATTTGGAGAACTCATCCCGGCAATTGGGAAATCTCTATACAGTGCATCCACTGTACAGAGGAGGCTTCCAAATTTCCCTGCAAATGGTCCCTGCTTTTATACAGTTAAATAAACAACATTATAGCTTAAGCTGCGAAAAACATCTGGTGTAGTTTTTTTTTTCCTTGTTAACTTTTTCCCGCATTTGGCCAGAGCCCGAAAAAAAGTTAAGAAGAAGTAAAGGTGTCCGGTTATCTTTGATTATGTGTTTCTAAACAAAGCCCATCACCTCCCTGCTACCTTCTGTCATGTAGAGGTCTGTTTGAAGGTTTGAGATAGGTATCTCTCTTTTTGGCAAGTGGGTCTACTGTAATATACCTGTGTCCCTTGTATGTGTTCAAGTATTACTGGCACAAACTTTACATTTATACTGTTGACTTTGGACCACAAACACAAATCAGAAGTGTTATCCCCTGTGTCACATTCCATATGCTCATTTAATCTGCAGCTTCACAAAACCAAAATCAGGAAGACATTTGCTACACGAAGTGCTTCACTCAGTTTTACAAGAAATTTTCATTTCCAGGCTGCCCAAATTACTTTGGGACATTTTATTATAACAATGACCTCCAAATCACACTTTAAGGATCTGGAAGGCTTTGTTAAGTATTCACAATACCTCACACACATATTTTAAACTTCAGTTATAGCCTATATTTGGAATAGCAGTGCAAGCGCCTTACCACTGACGAAAATAATTTTGCAAGATGGGGACAATTAAAAAAAGTTGGGAACAGGTATAAGGTTACAAAGTGAGTTTACCTGACTGTTAATTTGACATAATTTGAGTGACTGAAATTAGTTCAATCCGATTTGCACAACACAGTGCATGAATTCACTGACTTTGTAGATTCAAAGGGGGTCATGTAGCCCAGAGGGTACAGTCACTTCACTCATGCAACAGTCCACTGAGCATGACTACAAGACAAAGTCTTCCTGGCTATACAAGTTATGACCAGCTTGATTAAAAAGCACGACACATCACCCCACAGTTGAAGAGGTGCTCTTTATAAATAAGAACATTATTAGATAATTACATTCACTTGGACCAACTATGAAGGTGAAATTCTGCTGTCGCTAGATTGGCATAGTACATGAAGCTCTTTACACTAATTCTTATGTTAGGTGTTTCCACAATAGATTATCTTACTTGCTCTTCTACCCATCATTTCAATGAGATATGAATCTAAACATAATGAACAGATATGAAGCTGTTCAGCAATAATTTCACACAAAGTGCAGACTACTCAAAATTTGTCACCAACATCAACAATTAATAAAAAAGGTTTTAAGCTGGAGATTTAACCTACTAAAGTACAAGGACTACTGTCAGAAGAATGAAGGAAAAATAATGGCAAGTCTAGAATCCCCACAATACCAGAGAGAATGTGAGCAAGCACTAGATAAAAGCCGACAGCCAATGTTAAATTAACCTAGATAACACCTCTGATCTGGGAGAGTGGACAAGGCAGAGCAAGCAGATTTTTGTATTTTCAAATAGACACAGATGCCCTGAACTTTAATGAATGCAGATAATGATATACATTGCCTCTAGCTGAACACTACATAACCGCTGTTAGCTTCATTTGCATTACCAACTACTCACTTGTTCCATATGTCCACATGATATCTATGAAAGCTTTGAGGTCTTCATTTTTCTGTCAGAGGCTGTAAAGATTAGCTAATGTGTTTTTTCTTCCAGTATAAAAAAATTTCCATATGCAAATTCATGGTTTATTCAAATTCATAAAGCCAGCTACAGAGCTTTCACTGCTAGTAGCAGAGCAAGAGGCATTATATGTCCTGAACCGATTTTTTTTGCTACCCGACCTCAAAACTGGCACTGCTATCACCTTAACATTTGTTTTTCTGCTATAAAAACAAAGGAATGATTTATAGTAGGAAGTACAAAACCACATTTTTTTTGTGTTCCTAGTGTTTGCAATTTTTTGCATGTTTTATTCTCATCTAACACCATGACCTGAACCTACATTAGTTCTTCAGGGAAACAATGGGAAAAACAGTTTTATGAAACTAGCAGTAATATAGACAGAGTAAGGCCAGGAGTTTCCAAATGGGCAAGGACGACAGGTTACCTGTGATTAGGGAGACTGCAAGGAACACACTCTGCTTCAGAGAAAATGACAACAGGAAAAGACTGTAGTCAAAACTCCATCCAAAGCTGTAGTCTGGGGTTTAGGATCCCTGTGGATTAGGGAGACATTTAACAAGTTTAAATTCCCAAACTGTTTTTCTGCTTTTAATATCAACTTTGAAAACTGATCTGCAGACTTTGGCATGAGTGTAGGCCAGTCTATTTGGTTTTTATTCCCTCTGGCACGTACTAGGCAGATTCAAAGTGGAGATGAGATTGGATAAGTAAAATGCCTTATTGTCTTGTTTCCGCATTAGTTGAATTTTTAACAAAAACCCAAACCAAAACAATAACAAAAAACAAAACCAACCCACCCCAAAACAAGTTGTATCATAGAAGAAAACCAGCTTGACATTCAAAACTGGGATGAATTTTCAATGCAAAAGAACAATATAAAGCAATAAATAAATAAATACTAATAAAAGAATAAACCCAGAATAAAAACAAGAGTACTTCTCTCTTCTGGTAGGCAGGTATTATTTATTTAGCTTCTCCATTTTGTAAATATTCTACTTCCTATTTTGGAAGCTTTATAGATCTTCTAAAGATCTATTATGTGGTAAGGAAAAGAAACATAATTAGTGTTTGTTAATATCAGACCTATGAATCTGTGCTAACCACCTACCTGCATGTTTTCCAAGTAACACATACCTATATTTTTGTACTTTTTACACATGTGCATCCATGCATGGAAGTATACCATTAAAAAAATTTCTTAATTTTCTGAAACCATAGTTTCTCCAGGCCTATTGCAGACAGTTTCATACTAGACAAGGCCAAAATGCACCCAAATAGATTGTAAAACCCAGAGGCACCTGATTCCGTCAAAAAGATGTTTGATGAGGACAAACTATAAATAGAAGAAGCTGTTCCCTTTTTTCAACAGTCATGGTTTTCAAGTCCTTTTCAGATGCTGCTTTTCTGATAACACAAGCTGAAATTCACACCAAAAAATAAACTAGACTCAAGCGTGACAGCATGTATTTAGGAAGAAGCATGAAACAGCTGAATAAAATGCTCTTAAGTTCTGAAACCTTACTTCTCTGAGCCAGTAAAGAAGAACAATGCTACATTAACCACTATATACTTAATCTATTAAAAACCACTTCTGATAATTAATCAAAATATTCACCAATATATTCATAAAACATATAGGGCACTAAAGGGTTACTAGTTTTATTATTTTTATCAAACTTCCAGTATAAATCAAACATTCCATTCTGACATGAGAAGTCATTAGAAAAATCTTATTTTCTGTATTAAGCTGTTTCTTAATGCAACATGTGCTGCACAGAGTTACAAGAAAACAAAAAATACAAACAGGTGAGATAATTTTGACATTCTAAATGCTTATCTATGAACTTTTTTTTAATATTCTCATAGGCGATGTGTGCATTGTCAACCTGTCCTAAATTCCATTACAAAAATCTTCCCACATAGACACTAATTATAAACTTCCTGCCCTCCCTTTGAAAATGTCTGAGGAGCAGAATATAACTCCATTACTATGTATTATTGAACTAATGGCTTTCCTGGTCTGCCTTACCACCTTAGCTATAGACGAAAACTAAGAGCATGCTAAGACATAACGGAAAAAAAGATGTGAGATTCACGGATCCTTGGACAGAGTTTAATTGCCAAAGTAATTTTTATGTTTATGTAGATTTGGGGTACATATGAACTCTGACAGTGGAGATACTCTGTTACACAGAAAAATCTACCTTGAATTTGAGCCTTCTCAGCTTCCTCCATCTTCTTCTTGCTTCCAATAGTAGAGCAAATTTTTTGTGTTTCTAATATAACATAACGCAATTTCACAGTAAACTGATTCAGGTTAAAATAATTCACCAAAAGAGCGATCAGTAAAGTTATGAAAGAACTGTATTTAATAACTCTAGTTGTCAAGGGGAAAAGGGAAATACGCTGCCATTCTCTTATCCACGGTCAGATAGGGAAATGGTGAAAAGGTTCATTCTTGCCAGAAAGAGCCCTCTTTAAATATAAAAGTAATGGTTTTTAACATCTCAAGATTGTTATCATTATTGTTTTAGCCAATACTATTTGGTAAAATATTCTTACAAGTGGAATCTTTAGTAAATAAAGAAAAGCTGCTATTCCACTTCAGTCTCTCAAGCAGTACGGGACCCATAAGATCTTAAAAACTGTAGGACTTTAAGAAAATAGTGTAAAAATAAAGAAGCTTCTCTATAGAATTATGAAGGGGAGGGTAAATCACCAGATATGTGGAAAGATATAGCAAAGGGTACCTTTCGAGTATGATGTAAAAAAAAAAAAAAAAAAAGGCTGAAAAAAAGAAGTTTTAAAGAACAAAATATTATAAAGGAAAGCTAAAACAATTCAGAAGAAATACAAGATTTTCTACAGAGAGCAAGAAATTGTTTCATTCTCAGGCTCTACTTGAAGTTGCAAAACCAATCTTTCACTGCAAGACCTTTTTTTTTTTTTTGAGAAAAAAGTAAATCTAAGATTTAGACAGTTTGTAGTAGTTCAACGGGCATGAAAACGTGCCTGCAATTTAATTCCTTTTGCATTCACTATCTCCTGAAGTTTAAGAGCGCGTTTGGTCACATATATATTTAAATTTCTTAGACTTAGTCATAATTTCTAAACATACTCTCCCTAAGTCCTTTTTTTCTTGAAACACTTGCTGTAGAATAATGAATATGAATTATGCAAAGAAAATCTTTAAAGAAATTCTTTGTGAATATTTTATGCCTGTTAAAAAGTTGAGTTTGAAAGACATTGCCATCCAAAGAGATACATTTCTTTTCATAATAACAAAAATCATCACAAAATTGTAGTACAGAACATGTCAGTTAAGTTACTCTAGGCAGAGGAATTTGGTAATGCAGCTATTCTTATAAATTTGTAAGGCTGGAAACCTTAAACTATCCATATTGTAGAAAGTAAAAATATTTTTAATGCAGTGCCTTACCTCAACTTGAAGTTAAGACAAAAAAAGCCTTGATGTTACCTACCAGACAAAACTTTTTAAATTCAAGATGGAAGTTAACTTAAAAAAGTGACTCAGCCATGGAAGACTGAAGCCTGCTGCCAGCCTCAGGATTCAGCACCACTAAATTCAGCAGCGGCTCCCACAGGAACTACTGGCAACTAAATTAAGCTCTTCCTCACGAGTTCAGTTAGAAAAGGGATAGACACAGAAATGAGCAAAGCTATGCCAACTCATAACACCTTTTAATCCCAATGCAAAACACTCCTGCCACGCTTAGACCCTGATTCTGCTTCCTTGCCAAAGTGAATTCCTCCTGAATGCAGACATGAACACTGATCCAGAAGCTAGCTTTAGCTTGATGATTTATTCCTTCTCCTAATGTACTGTGGAGGCTACAAGTAGTATCAAGTCTTAAAATCTGACTAAAATCTTCCCTTCTAAATCTAGTTACAAAATGATCCTTGCTTTCAAGTTTGGATCCCCTTTGTGAGTCTAGCCTGGTAACCATTAGCAGACACACAGAGAAACCAATTGATTCAACAACTCTGAATAAAGAACAAACCTTAGTTCAATTTATTTTCCCAGAAATTCATCTCTAACTAAAAATTTATCTCTAACCTTGTTTAACCTTAGTCCACGGGTCATATTTTGAGGACTCTAAATTGTAGGAGATGGTAGCACTTCTGGAATTCATCTTGCATCCAGGTCCAGGCCTTTCTCTGACCCAAACAATGACGTGTTTGGGTTGCACCCCATCTGTTCACTCACGCTGGTAGATTCTTTTTTTCCCAAGCCCATACTGCAAGCAAACAGATTTAGGAAGAGTATATGCAAGTATGTGGGTCTCTAAGTCTTTGGTATTTCTGGTGTTTCCTGTTTGATGACATGTGCCTACTTTCACTAGGAAGGAGATTCAGGGATGAGCTAAAATCATTTCAGTAATTAGTACTCATGCACGCTGGTTCAGATGGATTATTGTTGGTATGACAGGCAGCTAACATTAAATGTCAAATTAACATGAAATATAAAGATGGCAATATGTTGAAATTTGTGTAACATACATTGGAATGAAAAGGCTGTTAAAAATTGATCCTCGGGGCTAATATATATACTGCCCAACTCAGCAACACAATTTATTTCTTTCATGCAAAAAATCTAGTTTTACAAATGTAAACCAGAGATTTGCTACTCTGAATGAAATAATATTGCCCGCAGCACTAAATACAGACCAGAAAGACTTACAGCACAACAGGTATCACGGAATGTATCATGCCCATATAAGGAAAAATGCAGAACATATTTGGCTATTTACCCTCCCCAAGGTATTTGCTAAATATACGGCATTTACTAGTGCAGCAGTAAATTGATCTCATGATCTACCAACAGATGTTTGCTACATTAAAGCACAATACGCTTCTATTAAAGCTTTTGTAGACCAACTAGATTCTCTGAGAACAGCTTTCTCAATGTGAGAAGAGTACAACTGGAAGAAGTGGGTGGTGTGTTTTTTTTTTTTTTTTTTTTTAACTTTCCCTATTGAAAAGAGTTCAGTGTGTTCCAAGTCATGAAGTGCTACAGATGGAAAAGGTTTTCAACAAAATATTTTTGGTAGGAAAAAAATTCTGCAAAAATGTTTTGAAAAGAATAAAAGTTCTGAGCCAGGAAAGAAGCTACCCAACCAGTACAGGAAATCCAAAATAGATTAGTAGCTCTGGCTCCCATGTACTGTACAAAAGATCAGTTTAACAGATGGAAGCAAAGAATATCTCATGCTGAAGGCAAATATCATTATTACAAGGCTACTTAATTGTTTCAGATAGAGGAAAGCTTATTCTCTGACCCAACTGCCAGCTATACCAGTTCATTTCTATTTCACTGTCAATTAAAATTATATTTTTAAGATTAAAAAACAAACAAACAAAAAAACCCAAACACAAAACCAAACTAAAAAATTAAGTTGAAGGGAAAGTTATTCACTCAGTAAAGAGGACAATTTTGTTTACAGGTACAAAAGCAGGCAATAGTTGCATGTGAAACATAATGGCGCAAATACTGATGGCAACAAAAGCATTAAATTTGTCAGCACCAGTCTGAAAGAGGATTAATTTTCCAGTTTGAGTAAATTATTGCAAAATTCCCTTCAATCCTGAGCTGGACATACCTGTTGCTATATACCATAGTTTATCTATGAACAACTGTTTTGGTTTGTTTTGCCTGTTTTAAAACCAGTTAATGCTTTTATCATATATCTTAAATCTAGAAAAAATGTAATGTGCTGCTAAAAGTATTTCTGAACTGGTGTCATTCAAATTGCAAAATAAACATTTGGTAATGACAAGAATTTCAGAAGGAAATATTTTCATGTAGTTATCGCTTGTGATTGATTTTAGTTATTTATGTTAAGAATAAAAAAAATTGAAATTATTTTGCAAGATTAATTCAAAATTATTTTCACGCCATGTTCTTCTTATGATTTTCCTTATTTATACCTTGCATAAGTTAGAGTGAAGGCTATTTGTAGAAGGAATCGGCCTATTTTCATCAGCATCAGTCATGGCTTATCATCAGTGAGGTCTCTGCTCAAGATTAGTTTCTACAGAAACCACCACTGATATTACTGACATTTGTCACTTTTTCTTTTTTAAGCATGTGACTTTTGTTGTCATCGCCTATTTTCTCTGTACAACTTTTTTGTTTTATTTTGCACACTCTAGGCATGTGTCAAAACCCCATAATAAGATCCTGCATCACCTAGTAATTTGCTATGATTCTTAGAGGTCTGATCTACTGAGAAAATAAAGTGTATATGGCAAATGAATTCTCAAGAAAACATTTTTTCTTTGGAAATGGAATCAACAGGAAGAATTACAACAGCAATAGTTTAAAGAAACCAACTTGTGGATAGAACACAGTCAAATCACACTCTACAGTGAATAAGCAAGATGTCAAGAACCACAAAAAGAATTTAAGACACACAATTACAATACAATAAGAGAATCTAAGTACTGATAGATTATATCACTTGGCTAATAGAAGGCATTACCTTGCTGAAAATCTGACAGATTGTAGAAATATCAGAAGAGATTGTTTAAATTCAATAAATTAGCTGCAAATTAAACTAGACTATGTTGGCTGTGTAATCACTGAAGACGGCATTGTGCCAAATGCATTAAAAATGCAAGCTATTACATAAATGTCTACAGTAGAAACCGTAAAGCAACGGAAATAATTCCCATGATTTTTCAATTACTTTGCCAAATTCTTTTCAAGCCTTGTTCAAGCTACAATAAAGCTCTGCTTGTCAACCTCTGAGGACAGGAGTTGTGGAAGAACTGTCCTGACAACAATTTTTTTTTTCAAGAAACCAGAAGTTTTTTCCTAGGTTATTTAGGAGCCTCCATATAAAATGAAGAACAGATTTTTAATACCCGATAGGAATGTGGTAGTAACCTGTTCTCAAACTTTAATTAGAGCAGTAAGAGAACAGCAAACCAGCAAAAGAAAATATATATTCATTGGAACTACGTGGCAACTGTGGGTGATCCAACAAGTCCAATCTCGCAGTTTAAGAGAAGGTGTATCGTACAATAAAACACCAGAAAGAGTGATCAGGAAACTGTTCCATCAAAACATATATGGATGTATCTGCTGAGGCTCGGGATTGCAGAATGTTGAGGAACAAGGAAGTACACCACTAGAAAGGAAATAGCAACAGTAGATGCATTGACAAATTACATTAAGTCTCAGAATTTCACAGAACACACCACTGATAAGTGACATGCCTTCCTTATTGACTCAACACTGACTTATCTCAGGCAACTGTAAAAACAAATAGAGATGCAAATTACAAATACTGTTACAATCTGGCCAATATATTAACTACCCTTTGGTCTGACAATGAAAAGGATTGTAGATAATGACTTCAACTGCTTCAGTGGCAGGTGGAAGTATGTGCTATTACACTGGAAGGAAGAAAAACTGTAAAGAGACCTTAGAAAACTTGACAGATACATTTAGAATAGTATAATGAAGTCATGAAAGAAAAGGTTTATCTTTCCACTCAAATTTGGTTCTGTTCCTTTAGCAACACAACTATAAAAGACAACGAAGCATATAACCCACACCAAGGTGTCACTTGTTCTCAAAAAAGCTGAGGTGAAAAAAATCAGATTAGGCCTACTGAACAGAAAAGATGTTCACAGAAATGTGGAATGCGTCCATTACTATGTGAAATGCAGATGACAAAGTCTATGCCTCTTCTCCGCATCACCCAAAAGGAGTTGCTCCATAAACTTGTCTATTCATTACCTAAGTAGCACATTCAGAATTTACGGTAGACCTCAACCTGCAAAAAACATAAACTACCACACCTCCAATGAAAATGTAAGAAGAAAATATGAGACATAACATCCAGTCCATTCTCATTCGATTTTCCAAACAAAAAACATAAAAGTCAAATATCTTATAGAAGAATCTCAAGACTTTGACATAATTTTTTAAGTGGCTATTTTCTTACACATACACATAGTTGAGTACACACAGGGCTTGCACAAATGTTAATGAACAGAAAGCAAGTAGTAAGTTCTGCCTGCTGTCTTGGCACAAGATTGTGCCTAAATTGATTGCTAGAGACTTTAAGAGTTTTGCTAAGGCATCTGTTCTTAATTTGGTATAAAAACAAAGGAATAAAGATGAATAATAGAAAGTTCACATTATGCAGACAGTGTAAAAGCTGCTCAGGAGATTCTGCTACAGGACTAAGTCCAAGAAGTAGAAATAGTAACTGAACCAATTTGAACGGTAATGCTCCAGATGAGGCAGACCAACCACATCAAACCAAATCAGCAGTTTTACTATTCATCACATCAGGACTGCATCAGATACGATCCTTTGACAAGAAAAACAAACCTTGAAGTATTTTCTACAAATCCTAACTCAAACTATACCTTACACAGTCCCTCTTTATGCATGTACCATGCATACACACACACACATATGTATGTTTTACACACACTTCACAAGTCTCTTGGATAAATGGCATCTAAAATTATGAGAACCACAATAGAGTGAATAAATCATATACCATTTAATAAACTCTCCCACCTTTTAAGGGACTTCTTATTTTACTTCTAAGGAATTGTAGGGGAATTTGATTTATTTGCTATAAGAAAGAAAAATAGAAGAAAAAATGTATTTAAACTTCTATTAGCATGAAAAGCAATGAAATATGCAAGCAAAAAAGTGGCTTTAAAAATCTTAATACCTATTGTTTGTGAGTTAGGCTGCCATTACAATCTGCAGAAGCCAGATTTGAGCAACATTGTTTCAGGAAAGGCAGTTGTTCACTGGGGTATACTCCTTCAAGGTATGGCAACATCTGAACACACTAGACAACAATAGAAAACACATCTGCTGAAAAACTTAGAGGGTTTTTTTGTTAACTCAAAATCTTCCAAGACCAAGGTTGTAAACCCAGCAACTTCCACCCTGATTGAACAGATATACATGCAATGGATATGACAAAAAGGACATTAATAGTCCAAGTCAGGATAGTAGGCTGATTTTTTTTTTTAATTAACTTTCTCAGTTCAGCAAAGTGACAACAACTTGCTTTTCATTGCTCTAGAAGACATATGTGAATAAAAATCAATTTAGGCAGACCATGGGCTTCTTATAGTCTCCATAGTCACACCTCACACATCACATCTGCTGATAGTTAAGGCAGATATTTTACTATGCTGATTTAAAATGCAGATTAAACAGACACATCTTTATTATTTTGATTGCACTCAAATAACTTAGCACGAAGGTTATTCTGAAACTGTTTACTCTCCACTTATCCCAAACAATGCAATCTCTGAACAGGTCTGAGGAAGCAAACACTAGTTCTGCATCAAATCCCAGATTTTTCAAACATCTTCAGAGTGAGCGTGTGCACGTGTACATACATGTGTGTGCATATGTACCTCTATTTAATAGGAGCTGTTTCTATATAATGAGATGTGCGTTGAGACCCCAAACAATTTTCATAATACATCACAACTAATACCAAAATTAACCCTTGCCAGAATGAGAAAGCACACTTGCAGAGGTAAACAATTATGCACTTTCCTCAAAGATATTCAAACAAATTTGAACCCTCAACTAACTAGCTTTTAGTTTACATTAAACAAAGAGGGAGAATTAATGTATAACTCCCATTACATCTTACTTATACTCCCTTTGGTTGCCAGATTCAACGAGTACACTATGAAAACATTTAGACCAAGACTGTCGTATTAGGATAGACACAGCCCCCGGCACTGCTACTCATTATGTTGATCTAAGTCACAGTGTGCCTTAATGATGGGTTGGAAAATCCATCTCATTTGAAGCAAACAACCTGAGGTTATATGTAACAGGATTCATTCTAATGTGCTCTGCCCTCCACTTGCTACTGGATTTCTTGGGAGGTGGATATTTCCGCTAGAGGAAAAATAACACTGAAAAGGAATAACAGACAACCACCAAGTCCATGAGGAGGAAAGGCATGATATCACTTTTAAACACATCAGGTGCTTAGGAGGGCTGGTTTCATGTCTTGGCAAAATAGGATTGTTGCAGACATCTGTATTTTCCAGGGTCCAGCTTTGGACCTGGTATGAGATCCAGCCTAGGATAAGTAAGCAGAGTTCTTTTAAGCAGTTTTCTTACACATTTTGAGCTACATTAGTTTTCTACAAATCTACAAAATACTGCTACACACATGTAACATATGAAGACAGAACACAAGAGTTTCGTGGTTTCAAGTAAATCAACTAATACACCCATCACTTTTAAAATTGTATTGATTTTCTGCTTCCATTCATACTAGTACCATGTTTCCTCTCCTGTCCACTCTTTAATTCTAGTTACATCCCATCTTCTCCAAATGTCTTTGAGGCCAATCCTTTCTCAAGCCCTTCAACAGGAATGTTTCCTTTCAGATCAAGCATGCATTTCTAGAAACATTTCCATTTTCTGTGACTACTGTATCCTACAACATGTACTCAAAGAAGAGTTAAACTTGAAGTATGGTAGCATTGAAATGCATTTAAAAATTACTGATTTTAAGGATCGTTGCAAAAAAGTATTCACAAAAATTCTAAAGCAAGTCATCTCCACAGAGCCATCTATTATTGAGAAGTGCATTATAATCAAGCTTGCTTAGATTATTTGAACACTTACCTCGCTCCCCTGTCCCCTACCCTTGATATGCCCATCTCCTTTTTTTTCCATTCTTTTAGTATCCCATTTTCCTAAATATTTCACAGTCTAATTTTTGACTTTTTGACTAGTATAAAGTTAATTCCCGATTTATTTTTTTCCCTGCATATGTGAAAATAGAGACAATTCAAATAAGGATGAAGATCATACAACAGTGATATCAACAATACAGAAACCATCCAAAGTTGAATTTTATTTATATTCCTTAAAAATAAGAATCTGCTCTCTACCTTTACCTCCCTGACATTAATGTGGGGAATTCTATCAAACAATTCTTCAAGTTATGGTTCAGGTTGATTCGTTTTGAAATTTAACATAAGAAAGAAAACAAAAAGCACTCACAAATTACCTGCTTTAGGAATGTGCTCTTCTGTTAATACAGATGGTCAAGATTTCCATGCGTGTTAAGAGAGATTACATGAGTTCTGTGGAGAAAAATCATCCCTTAGAATTCTTAATATGCTTTTCTTAGCATAACACCATCCTCAGGATAGCAGTTTTTCCTCCAACGAACTAGAATTAACATGCTCCTGTAACCATGGCAAGCACCAAGTCTACAGCTTTCCCCCTCCCTGCAACTTAAGCCAAAGCTATTTATATATCTTTGTATCTATAATATGCATTTATATGGTTTTATATCTACATTTTACATTAATATTTTCAGGTAAGTTCACCATGATAACTCATCACCTAGAGTCCAACTACATTTTCTAGATAATTTGTAAATTTGTTTGTTCAATGAAGTGCTGACCTAAATAGTCCACCCTTTCAGGAACATTTAAAAAGACAACTGCTACTGTGATCATGTACCACGGTCTCTAGAGACACAGTCAAGAAACAAATGCAACTACTCTACTATTTTAATGAACATCTTTATGAATATGGAATAAAGGCTTCGCTTGTGTTTCCCAACACTATCACATAAAACTGTTTCTTCACGGAGGGATCAACACAGGCTGCTAGACTTCAAAATAGAGGGGAAAAAGAATAGATGGGAAGGCTTTAAAGCTCATAAATATTAGCCATTAGTTAATGCATCACTATTCGACACATTGTTCAGGTTCTTGTTCATCTCTCTTGCTTGAGAAGAAACCACCACCATAAGGTTTCCTTTCATTAAGTTCCTATAAAATTTTATTTAAAAAAAATTAAATTTAACTATTGTCAAGTTCTTTCAAATCTTTTAGGACAGCCACTCTAATTTATTTTGATTGACAATCCTGCAGGATAGTAGAATGGTACTTTAGAACAATAGAACATTCTGCAGAAATATGTGAGGTACTCCTAAAAAAAAAATCATATCCAATAAGCACACTGAAACATAATGCTGAAGTCCAGACATTCCCCTCTTAGGAATTTAACTAATTTACTGAAGACTATTAACTAAAATGAATGAATGGATGTTTATTTACAAACATTTTTTGCACCCCCCCCCTTTTTTTTTTTTTTTTTTTTA
>NW_010114325.1:16451-17305 GCF_000699245.1 Pterocles gutturalis
TTGAAAACTCTTGTTACTTTAAGACTGGCTTCAGGAAGCAATACTCTGAGGTTTTTTATTTGTTTAAAATAAAAATGGATCACACGTATTAAATTGGTCCAAAAAAAGCTTCCTTTGTTTAAGGGGCACTTCACCAAATGGAATCTTATGCTGGCTTTCTCCCTAATTAAGCAACATTGGCAGCTTATATAAAAGTTCTATTATTATGACTATTTTGCCAAGAAATAAATTTTATATCACCATTAAAAAAAAGGCACAGCCAGCTTCCCCTCGCAAGAGGAGGGTAATTCCTCATTTTGGATACCCCGCTCCACAGGTAAGAGACACCTGAAGGGGACCTGTTCACAGTAGACTGACATAAACCTGGAAGCGAATGTGCCCTGAAGCTGTATAAAGCAGGAGGGGCACAGCATTTCTCTTCCCAGCTACCCCATATAAACCTATTTAAGTATTCTGACATGTTTTCAAATGAAAACCTGGTGAAGCTGTATGTATTTAGTCACAAAAATTTCCTGAACTGTTTCAGTAGAGATAATTTTCTTATTCGTTCATAGCGTTCTATCTTGAACAACTTTCCTTTTTCCTAAAAATAAGGTAGCCCTTACGTAGCAGATTGACAGTATTCTTTACATCTACCCTCCTGACACAACTTATTCTATGTCTTGAATAATGTATCATAACTTCTGAAACAAATCTACATTCTTCAAGCCATATGTTGTCAAATTCCATTTCACAGCTTCATTCACACGTTCTTTTCCTATTTCAACACTACAAACTGAAGACTTTTCCTCCTCTTTCCCATTTCCTCTCTTTTTCCCTGCTTGTTTACTCAAAGCTTCCAACACCCTGTTCAG
>NW_010114325.1:17319-20505 GCF_000699245.1 Pterocles gutturalis
TTTTCGTACCTACAACAGAAGTCTTGTCTGTTTCCCTTTTTGCTGTCTGCATGGCACTTTGTACATTAACTTTATTAAGGAATCCTAGAAAACTTTGTGTTGTATCTCAGACGATAATGCTTGGAGCAGACTTCTGCTGCTCTCAAAAACAATAGATATCTGAACAGCAACACTAAAACACTGTTAGGACTATCATTGATGCAAGCATTTTAAAAAACTGCAGCCCCTGAAAGTAACATTTATTAGATGTTATACCTTATGAAGAGCTCCTATACTCTTCCTTAAATATACAAGAACATTCCTGTTTATCTCAAATATTTTGTCAATTAATATGAAATTATCATTAAGACAAGGTTGTACACATCAAGTTCCCTTCCCTTTGGTGAAAACTAAAGTGAGCTTCAGGCAGCCCAAAGCTTCAACATGTGATTCACAACCTTTGGAACTGACTCTCCATAACCAGAGAAAACCTCTCACCAGCTGTGCACACCTTGGCTATGCTCAGAAGTGACTGGTCCGAAGCATCAATGGAAAGTAGGGACGCAGTATTTCCATTGACTGGAAAGATCTTTGGACAAATTATAATAAAGAAATTTAGGAACATGCCATAAAAAATGATCATTCCTGTGCGGAACTGTTTATGTGCGTACTCTAACATGAATGAAATACAATCATAGCAAATATATACACAAACGTGAAAGACTGCAGGATCAGGATATTAAGCAGGTATTAAATGGACAATATTTTTGCTATACTGCTTTATTTCTTGTGTTGCATCCCATCACAGATATTTTTTATGACTCCAACTGCGAGTAATGAGGAGAACACTTTGGAGTGAATTTATAGACTTATGAAAGGTTTTTAATGAAACAAGAGAATCAATAAGACTTTGGTCTGTAAGTTTCACAGAATGCCTACACCCCCAGGAATGCACTTAAATTGTCTTCTCCTTGAAAACGAAGCTGTTGTATAACATCCTTTTTTTGTTATTCTGGTATAATTGCAGATAAAAACTGTCCCCTTTCTTTTGAGCTTGCCATATAATTTCCAAGCAAAAAATATTTATATTTTTGTAACATTGGATTGAGCTGAAAGTCCTTCTGCATTACAAAAGTTTTGAGGATTTTAGGGGCCAAAAACCAACAGTAACACAGCAACTTTCATTTCGGGCAAGAGTTCTTTCTGTTAAATATATATTATATGAAAATAAGTTTATGTGGTTTTTCCATTTGTTATAAGTTGTAATATATAGTAACAAACTGTGGATATATATAAATAAAAATAAATCCAATCTATTTTATAATGATCTACTTTTCTTGAAGGTTACTGTGTGATATAGGAAGTTGTTAAGAAAGTCCATAAAAATAAAAACCAAGTTTTCAGTACACTCTTCACGCATTCCTTTTACAAAAGGGCCTAATTTTTACTCTTTGTCTATTGGTTTACAGAACTACAACTTTTTCAAATAGAAAGGACATAGCTGTATCTGTTCTTTGGATGAGCCATCTTCAAATAAGCATAAGTTCTACTAAATCAAATCATTTGTGTGTCAAGATCTCACACTTTTGAATTCTAACAGTTACATCAAACAATGTTTTAATTTTTTTTTTTCCTCTCCAAGAAAAAACTGGAATTTCCTTTCCAAGCAGGCCAGAGAGCCAATAGCTCTTCAGGGAGCCCATTGTATTCCACTGCACACCTCGGCCCTGAACATTATGATACATTATTCAAGACATAGAATAAGTTGTGTCAGGAGGGTAGATGTAATAGGTAATATTGTTTCCTATACAATACTATCACCTTTACTACCGTGAAAAATACAGAGCAGTGCTAAAGAACTGTTAACTACATTGCACCCTCAGTGAAATAAGTTAAGAATACTGCAACAAAAGAAAATTATTTTTGTGCAGGGACAAAGAAAAGCATTCTTGTGGACATTTTTTTTTTTTAAATATAGTTGCTTGCAAGATTCTGAACCTGATGACCTATGTGGTTGTTTCCAGTTCTTTGCAACATGTTCGAATAAAGCACTTTACATATCGATAAAACCTTCAAGGACAAAACCAGTGTCTGTCTTCGCATCTATACAATACGTGGCACAATAATGTTCTTGCCATAATCACAATATTTGTATAACAGCAATACAAATTTCTGTAAAGGCAAAGTCTGATCTGAAGCAAAAGATGAAGTTTAAAATATCACTATCCTAACTTTAATTGCAATGCAGACAGAAATATGAGACAGAAAGAATGTTCCACACAACATTAATATTTCACATTCAGATACTTGATGAAGGTGATAGGAAGACCTTTTGCTTCAAAGTTTTGTTTTTTTTTTCATTTTTTTGTGTTTAACAAACTGAGGAGGAAAAAAAAAATCTTTAAATAATTCCCTTATAAACATACTAAGTGCTACATAGGCAACAAACTCTTCAGTAAGTAAATCTTTTATCCTAAAGAAAGAATCATCATCACATTGCATTTTTGTAAAAAATGAGATTTATAATGATAACCAAAGTTTTTTTTTTTCATTTTTTTGTGCCTAACAAACTGAGGAGAAAAAAAAAATCTTTAAATAATTCCCTTATAAACATACTAAGTGCTACATAGGCAACAAACTCTTCAGTAAGTAAATCTTTTATCCTAAAGAAAGAATCATCATCACATTGCATTTTTGTAAAAAATGAGATTTATAATGATAACATTAAAAGACCAAGACCGATCACTACATAGTCAGACCTACAGTGTAACTTATCTTCAAAAATAATTTTGTCACATTCTACTATTTAATGCATTGTAAAATTTATCTGAACATATTTCAAATATATTAACATGCCTAAGTTCCAGATAATTCTCTCATTAGGTCTATTAATATTCTCATTATAACAAAGCAAGTAATTTATTATTTGCAATTTGTTAATCAATTAGTAAATTAACTATGTTTTGCATCCTATTTGTATTTAAAGTCTCAGTCTTTCCAACACCATTCACTCATTTTTCTGGATTTCCTTCTGTATCACTTAGTTGACTACTCCAAAACGGCATGATACTATCAGTACATGTTACTACTGAAAGCACAAAGACAGTTTGCAATAGGTTAAACAGTTAGAATTTGTATTTTTGTGGTGAAAAAATGAGGTGCCAGATATACACTCATGGGTTACAGAGATCAAGATGAGGCATACAC
>NW_010114326.1:0-2614 GCF_000699245.1 Pterocles gutturalis
GCTGTGCATGTGTGTGTTTGCACGTGTGCGTCTCTGCACATGTATGTGTGCATGTGTTCGCACGTGTGCATGTGTGCATGTGCACGCCGGTTTCTTCTCTTTCCCCCGCCACCTTCTCCGCACCCTGGCAGCAAATCCGTGCGCCCTGATGAAGCCGAGCTAAACCCGCCCCAGCCTCTTCTAGGAGTGATGAGATCCACACAGAATTATGATGGGGAGGCAAAAAGCATAGGAAAAAAACCTGCACGTGCTACGAGGAGCGTGGGGCTGAGGGGGTGGCTGTGGCCGTGCAGGTCATGGCCCGTTGGGGACACTGGAGCCCGCAGGGGGTGGCCGGGGAGGGACTGGTGGCCCCAGGAGGACGGGGTGCAGCGGCTGTGCCCCCGCAGCGGCTGTTTGGGAAGGGGAAGGGCAGCTCAGGCGGTTTCCCCGAAGGGCGGCAGGGTGATGGGGACGGGACGGTGTCACAACACCCCGTGCCCAGAAGCCGAGCATGAGGTTTCTCCCCAGATGGGGGGATGAGGACACCTCCTGTCCCCTGTCCCCGGCTGTGACACCTCAGGCACCCCAGCACCGTGCACGTCTCAGCCACACTGGGGCCACCAGCCTTCACTGAGCATCCCCAAGCCCTCGGCCTCATCCTCATCCTCACCCGACTGTGTTGGCCAGACCAGGTGCCTCCATCCTCACCTCCCTCCTGCCCACGTCACCCACGGAGGAGGGACCCGATGTCCCCGCTCTGCGGTGACACGGGCATCACGCAGCAGCCCAGGCTGGCCAGGAGAGGAGATGGTGGTTTCTCCCGCTGAGGCTTTTTCTAAGATCATTAAGAACAAAAACTCAGGAAAAGAAAAATATCTTATGGGAAAAGATCACGGTTTATAATTGGGATGTGTAAATATCAATTTAAGTGGATTTTAAATCAATACGAGCCAGAACGTTTCCTTTCACCCCTAGTTGTTCTTTTTTTTTTTTCCCCAACCAGGTGAGTTTCAATAAGCTAAAATAAAACATCTGCTATTTCGGTACAGTCCTAGCGTGAGGAATATCAATTAACAAGAGGCGTTCTCGGTCGTCTGAGTTCACCACAACAGCGCTGGAGCTACGGCTGGATGGGAATGGGAAGAAAATTACAACCTTTTCGGGGAAACCATTAAATAAAAATCAGAATTTGTCCATAAGTACCACTGGGGGAGGGAAGCGGCTCACCTCATGTGTTCTATTTTCAGCAATTAAATGAATTTTCAGCGCAAACCCGCAGCTTTCTGTTCCACTCCCCGTGTCCCCACGTCCGTGGAATCAGGCCCCCAAACGTCCCTTGGGCAAGGGTCCAGCTCAGCCCCATGCCTGGGATCACCCCGGTTCCTACATTTTTCCAGCTTCGCAGGAACCTGCCGGGGGGAAGATCCATTCACCTTCCCCCGCCGTGAAAAATGACCGAACGGCTGCGAGGCCAAGGTGCAGGATTTGGGGAATCATCCCGACTCGCTCCGTCCTCCAGCAACCCTGGGAAGCAGCAGCAGCTCCGGAGGGGCAGTGTGGCGGGGGACAGCAGGGCTGGGGTGTCCCCAAGGGTCTCACCAAGGGCGGGGGGTGTTCAGGTGACGCTGTCTTTGCTTTGCCGTCCTCCTGGGACCCACGCGAGCGTGTGACACCGGGAGCAACCGTCACGTTCCTCCGCTAAATAGATGTCGCCTTGGATGTGCTTGGCAGAAGGAGCTGCCAGAGGGAGAGAAACCAGTACGGGCTTCACCGCTACTATTTCCAGGGTTACCAGCTACCCTCCGCTTTTGCTGTTTCTCTGGGTACAGGCCAGGACTGCCCCCCCCGTGCAGCTCCAAGCACCGTGGGCCCATGTTCTCCCACGCTGGCTTCACAGGCGCTCAGCCAGTGTCACCGTCCCCGGCCCAGGCAGCAGAGAGGAGGCTTTGCACCCTGATGAGCACCCCAATGTGCACTCTGGGCAGGGTGGGGGCTTTGCAGAGGGCTGCACTCCTGGGGGGCTTTGCACCTTGACGTACACCCTGATGCACGCCTTGTGCAGTGTGGGGACCTTGCAGAGGGCTGCCTCTGGGGGCTGCAGTCCTGGGGGGCTTTGCACCCCGATGTGCACCCCAATATGCACTCTGTGCAGGGTGGGGACCTTGCAAAGGGCTGCAGTCCCGGGTGGGCTTTGCACCCCAATGTGCACCCCAATATGCACTCTGTGCAGGGTGGGGACCTTGCAAAGGGCTGCAGTCCCGGGTGGGCTTTGCACCCCAATGTGCACCCCAATATGCACTCTGTGCAGGGTGGGGACCTTGCAAAGGGCTGCAGTCCCGGGTGGGCTTTGCACCCCAATGTGCACCCCAATATGCACTGTGTGCAGGGTGGGGACTTGCAAGGGGGCTGCCTCTGGAGCTACAGTCCTGGGGGGCTTTGCACCCCAGTGAGCACCCCAATGTGCACTCTGTGCGGGGTGGGGGCTTTGCAGAGGGCTGCATTCCTGGGGGGCTTTGCAACCCCTATGTGCACCCGATGCACACCCTGTGCAGGGCTGAGGCTTTGCAGGGAAACATAAAAGCCCAAGGGCGGCAAAAATAAAAAATGAGCCGGAGGGGGGATGTTGGGGAAG
>NW_010114327.1:0-256 GCF_000699245.1 Pterocles gutturalis
ATTAAAGTGATCTGAGCTTTTATTTTATATTTTTTTTTCTTTTAATTTTTAAAATTTTTTTTCCCATCCCTGAGCACCCTCTGAGCAGTTGACGGATGCGCTCCGGTAGCCTGGTGATCCCAAAAAGGGGTTGGACGGACTGATCCCAGTATGAGACTGGGGCATACTGGTGCGCGATCCTGATAAATCCCATCCTGCCCCATCGCGTCCTGTCTTCTCCCCCCGGGAGGGGCTCGTTCCTGGGGGAAAATGAGGA
>NW_010114327.1:331-1890 GCF_000699245.1 Pterocles gutturalis
TTCACAGGGGGTTTTATTGTTCTGGCGAGCAGAGAACAAAGGGAAAATTTTCCTCTGGGGGCTTTTTTGGCGCTCCTTGGCTTGGACATGGATGGGATGGAGAGGCTGGCGACAGAGTAGAGGGGGTCACCCTGGATTTCCGTGGCGGGACGGACACCCTGGGCCGGGCAGAGCCCCGGGTTGGTGATGGAGCTGGTGATTTTTAAGCGTAGAGAATCCTCTCCCTGTGCTTAGCGAAAGGGCTGGAGCAGGCGGGGGCTCCGCACTGGTGACGGCGCTCGGTCGGGGGATTGGACGGGGATCAGCCTTGCGGGGCGACGGGCTGGGACTGGTGGCTGAGGTCAACGTGCATTTCAACGTGCCGTGTTGGGTTGCAATTGCCCTTTGCGTTGTGTTGCTTGGCCCATTGTGTCGCTCTTCCCGTTGCGTCGCTCTTCACATTGCATTGCTCTTCCCGTTCCATTGTGTCGTTCTTCCCGTCGTGTCGCCCTTCCTGTTGCATCGCCCTTCCCGTTTCATTGCATGTCCCATTATATTGCTCTTCCCGTTGCACTGCTCTTCCCGTTGCATTGTTCTTCCTGTTGTGTCACTCTTCCCGTTGCATTTGCTCTTCCCGTTGCATTTGTTCTTCCTGTTGCATTCCTCTTCCCATTCCGTTGTGTCACTCCTCCCATTGTGTCGCTCTTCCTTTTGCGTTGCTCTTCCCGTTGTGTTGTTCTTCCCGTTGTGTCGCTCTTCCCATCACCTTTGCTCTTCCCATCGCCTTTGCTCTTTCCATTGCGTCGCTCTTCCCGTTCCATTGTGTCGCTCTTCCTGTTGCGTCGATTTTCCCGTTGCGTCACCCTTCCTGTTGCGTTGCACGTCCCATTATATTGCTCTTCCCGTTGCACTGCTCTTCCCGTTGCATTGTTCTCATTACTCTTCCTGTTGCTCTTCCCGTTGCATCGCTTTTCCCGTCACATCACTCTTCCCATTGCATTTGCTCATCCCATTGCATTTGCTCTTCCCATCACGTCACCCTTCGTGATGTCGTGTCGCCCTCCTGGTGCATTTGCTCTTCCCGTTGTGTTGCTCTTCCCGTTGTGTCACTCTTCCCATTGCATCGCCCTTCCCATCGCATAGCCCTTCCCGTTGCGTCGCTCTTCCCATCGCATCGCCCTTCCCGTTGCATCGCCCTTCCCCTTGCATCGCCCTTCCCGTTGCGTTGCTCTTCCCATCGCATCGCCCTTCCCGTTGCGTTGCTCTTCCCATTGCATTTTCTCTTCCTGTCGTGGCACTCTTCCCGTCACTTGACCATATCGAGGTCTCCAAGCCGGGATTTTTCCACTTTGTGGCATCCCCAGCCAACATCAGAGGAATCCTCCAAATTAAATTATTCGGCGACATCTCCAAACCCTGTGTATCCTGTCGCTTCTTCTCTTGGGTGAGGCAACGCTCTTGTTCCTTTAGCCTCAAATATTTTGGAGCTGGTTTGGGATGGCAGCAGGGACCCTGGTTTTTGAGAGCTTTTCGTATTGTGATTTGGATTATTTTTTTTTGTATTTTTAATTTAATTTAAT
>NW_010114328.1:0-10206 GCF_000699245.1 Pterocles gutturalis
GGTCACAGAAGGAGATCAGATTGGTCAAGAGTTGTCAAAACCACCAAAAGGCACCATCAAGACAAATGGAGCTATGGGATCACTCCTGAAAGCCATTCCAGAGTCCAGCCAAGGTGCCACCCCAGAAATACCTAAAAACAAGAAGCCAGAAGAGAAGCTTTAGCAGTGCTTCCAGATTATGAAATGCCATGATGGTTTTCCCTGCTGACAAAATTACTCATGTTTATGTCCTGTAGTGAATTCGGTACAGACCTGCAACGGCAGATCTTTACATCTGCAGCCTGTGTCAGCAATTTTATTTTGGTCATCTCAGTTCAGCACTATTACCTGGTGCATGCAGGCGCTGCTAATGGATCTCAGAAGTAGTGCTCAGCTAGGAAAACCCTAATAACTAAAGACTAACACATTAAATTCATCCTTCAGTTCCTTCCCTGTTAACTACACTGCACTATTATCAGCTATTCTCTAAAGCTGCAGTCAGATCGTTTACCTGCATCACCTGGTTTATTTAAATAAATGCCATAGTAACAGCAACTGGTATCCAAGGCCTACATGATGCCTGGCAGGAGTCTGGAAATACTAATGATGCAACTGATGAACAACAAGAGAAGAAACTCAGGGAACTTCATTAATTTGAGTCTGTCTCAAAATTCTTCTTATTCCTATGTAACAAAGCAATGCAGAAAAAAAATAATAAATCGCAGCATGGAAAAGACACAGTGCCAGACTGATTGAAAACATAAGATATTCTCAAGATTCTCAATATACTTGCTAAAATAGTAATGGTGCTCCTCCACCACTGCAGTCAGAGCAAGCTTGCTGTCCCAATGGGAAATGAAAACTTAGAAATCAACAAACAGACCTAGCCTCAGTGCCTTTTGAAACAAAGGGTCTGCATGATAGCACAGTATACGGAGAACTGTAATCAACTAAAAAAGAAAGAAGCAAGAGTGTTGTCCTGGTTTTGGCTGGGACAGTTAGCTTTCTTCACAGTAGCTAGTAAGAGGCTGTGTTTTGGATTTGTGCTGAGGAGAAGGCTGATAACATACTGATGTTTATAGTTGCTGCCAGGACAGTCAAGGACTTCTCAACATCTCTGCTGTGCCAGTGTCTGCAGGGGCAGGAGAAGCTGGGAGGGAGCACAGCCCCAATTACTAGCCTAGGATTTGACCTTAGGTTTAGGATTGAGACCCCAAGTGGTTAATGGTCTATTCCATATCATGTGTGTCATGCCCAGTGTATAGGTGAGGCTCTGTCCAGAAGCACTCTCGCTCTCTGTCTCTGGGTGACTCCTCTCTCAGGGTCATCTTTTGCTCTCTCAGTTGGCTCTTGGTCTCTCAGGCTCTTATCTCTTTCCTGGGACTCCGGTTTTGAGACGCTTCCTGCTCTGGGATCATTAGCTGGGAATGGGCTGAGCCTTGGTCACTGGGTGATGAACAGTACCACTGTGTATCAGTCATTTGTATATATTACTATTATCATATTATTCTTTTCATTATTATTGTAGTTATTAAATTGTTCTTATCTCAACCCACAAGTCTCTTTCCTTTTTATCCCTTTAACTCTCTTTGCCATCCCCAGGAAGGGGGGAGGGCGAGTGAGCAGCTGTCTGGTGTCTTGCCAGCAGCCAGGGTTTAAAACCACAACAAGCATATACAAGGACTTTCAATAACACATGTTGGCCCATGATCATGAACATTTCTGGAGCTCCTACCATTTATTTGTACTACCACTTAACAAATATCAAATTTGATCCACACTGTACTTTATTCAGCTGCAAATTATAACAACACACACACAGAAATTCTGAATCTGTTGTCTTTTCAGGGTTATGAGATTGCTGTTTTAAGCCTACCCAGTCTCTTCCAACAGTAAATTTTCCGTTATTCCTTTTTGTTCTTCTGTTCTCCCCTACAAGTTAAGGCTGTGTTTCTTTAGAAAATGGTAAATCAGATGGAGAACTACCAAACACTGAACTGCAGCTAAACTGGACAGTTCATGCAGTCACACCCCTTTCAGAGTGACTGAATTCTGACCTTCACAATGTATCTGAAGCACTCTATATTTAAACCCTTACTCACCAAGGAAACCCAAAAGGGAGTGGTGAGCATTCAACGTATCTGAAACACAGATGTCACAGACTTAGAGGATCTCCACAAGAAGCTGAAGGAGGACACAAGGATGATGTTCTATGGGATACACTAACAGACTAGCTAAAGGAAAGCAGTAAGAAGGGAAGGAAAAAATATTTCAAGGAAAGACTCCTTTTAATGCCAACTTCTGCCCCCCCCACAAATTTTGTCAGCACTAAGGACAGCTTGTATTTTAGCCACACATAATATACAAGTGGATCAGGCCTTTTTGTGTGGTTTTTTTTTTTAATAACACGTTAAAGCATTATCGAATCTTTAGAAATACCTGAGAAAAAACACTGCCTGAATTACAACCACCTACAAAAAATAATTTTGTATATGATTCTGAACTTTATAACAAAACATAGCACCAGCTCCATGAACTGTGTTTGCTAATGAAAGAACATTTTTCTTAAGTCTACAAAGGTCAGCCTCCGATGACTGTATGTCAAATGGAAACGTCAATTGCTTCCACAGAATGCTAAATCCTACAGGTGCCAAAATCTGAAATTCCAGCACATGTTTTTGGTTCAGGTTCTGGGTAACTACCAGGAGAGTTTTACAGACAGGTCACTTGTACATAATCGTCTAAAACTCCAAAGCAATTCTACAAATCTCCTTTTCCATGGCTTGCATTTGAGGAGATTGGAAGCTATAAAAATGTCCAAAGAAATAAAATCAGCATGAAACATTTAGTGTTAACCATCCAAATTTCCATGACAACGGCTTCAGTGAGCTCACCTCATTGGTACTATAGCAGCAGACCAATGGTCCAGCAAACGTAGAGAGGCAACTGTTAAGATCTAACAAAAGTAAGATATTTGTCTACAGAGCTCCTTGAAATCAACACACAAAACCCCCAAAATGTTTGACTGAAAGAGAAAGCAGCTGTTCAGTTTAGCTCAACTTTGCCATTTTCAGCAGCAGGGAGCGTGCCTGCGTAACTATGCGCAAGCAGTCTCTTCTCCCCAAACCTGCAATTTCACAGGATATCTGTACCTGAAAATCCTGTTTGGTTACTGCATATCAAAGGTTCCCCCTGTTAAAAACATATCTTTTTTATTACAGCGATGATGTCGTAAAGCACAAAGAGAAGCATTCACATGTCCAAACCCAGCAACTTTGGAGTTGAGAAGAAAACTTCTAGAATTTCAGGCAAGATTAATTTTTTTTTTTAATGTAACCATCAACACATGTGCTTACATGCACACTGCCCTGAGAATGGAAGGCAATACATGGTTTTACTCTCTCTTCACAGCGCTTCAGTTAGTGACAGACAGAATTCTTGCTCACAGAAACTCTGCACAACCTCTTCAGGCCCAAAATTCTCACAAAGCAGTAGCCAAAAGGTCAATATCCCAATGAAACAAAAATTCTCTGATGGGCCCCCATTACTTGCATCAGGGCCATCTACTGAAAAGCCAGGCGCATGCTGTGTCCAGCTTCTCTAACTGGATTCTTAAGTATTATATAGATGCAACTACTTCATATTTTAATTCGGACCAGAAACATGATTTTAGAGTGGATTATCCCAATCCACTTCTTGTGTGACAGACTGCATTGTGGAGCTGTATCAAAGTGCCTGAACTGACATCCATTTAAATAGAACCAAACCTTCATTTTGTGATGCATTTCACTGCAAACAGGCATTTGGTTCACAGCACCAAATTAGGGTTAGTCCAAAGTAAAACTCACTTTCCTGAACCAGGGACAGAACCTGTCCTCACCACCAGCAGTTTCCCTTGAACAATCTGTTGCTGTATGCTACTTACTAACTTAGATGCAAGCTAAAGATGATTTCTTCCAGGCTACTAACTGCAGCTTTCACACATCTGGGTTCCAGCTGCTCTTTCCAGCTCTACCGCCTCATGTCCCCATACAAATTAGTAAGCGAGGTCCTATTTCGGCATGCCTCTTGATGTATTTTGTACACCTTTACTGATATGTAAAATACTAATGAAACCGAGGCTCAGTCATTGCCATCCACGAGTATTTCAGCTTGAACAGTGAAGCTGTAAAGACTTCTAATTAAAAAAAAAAAAAAAAGAGAAAAATTTATAGGCAAGCTCAAATTCAATTAACAGTGTTTCTAATGAAGATTTACTTGAAAAGTCACTAGTCAACCTCTGTACACCATACACAACCTCAGCTCCTTCAACTTTATGAAGACCTTTAACCATTTTATTTTGAAATCTTAAGGTTGGCACAGTAAAAATGTTCCAACGTACCCTTAAAGCAGAGGTTTCTCAGAAATGCTGCAGTTTCTATATTCAGGATGATGGGAAATTACAAACTGGAACTGTCTTGCAGCTCTATGAGCTGGTCTCTGAAGAAAGACTTGCTTTTCCCTTACAGATACTTCTACTTGGGGAATCCAGAGCCAAAATACTGCTTTTGTGTTCTTAGAAACACCTCTAGTGCACATGAAAGACTGTCTAATTATAGCAGCCTTCCAAAAAAAGCAGGCTATGATGTGAAACAGTATTTTAGATCATCAAATGTAGAGCAAATAAAGTTAAACTGTGGTGCCCCATACATATATATATATAAATGTATATAAATTTATGTCAAAACCCCAAACCCTTAGTTGTACTGTCCATCTCTGATGGGACCTGGACTTTTCCCTGATCCTGCAGGATTTACTAATATTTTTGCTATTGGCTTGGCCCCAAATGCGTTAACCACATGAAGACAGCTAATAGCACCAATTTCCAGAGGGCTTTTCAGTGAAGGAGATAAAACAGTTTTTAATTGGAGCCTAAAAGCTATGGTTTGAATTGCAGAGGGGAGGACCTGTACAAACCAGCAAGCTCAGCTACCTTGTCAGGCTTGGCTTGTTGTCAAATCTGAAGGTCAACATGAACCCGAAAGCAGATACTCATAAGAAATTAATTCAGAAAGGCACAAATTATTCAAGAGAAAAACTCTGGCAAGGTGCCATCTACATAGCCAGCAATTTCACTATGGAAAGCTCTACTCTTTACTAAGCACCTGTGATGTACCTTACAAAAGCAGAGGACACTGTCCTACCACATCTGCTCAGCCACATAAAATCTTCATGAGCCAGACTGTGTTACGGCTCTCTCCCATCGAATCGGGGACATCTAAGCAGAGTGAGTGCAATTCAGGCCTGGCATGCAGCAAAAGAAATGGAAGGATGAAGAATAAAAGTGGACAGCTCTAAAGTGAATGTAACTGCTGAGTAACAGAGGGGTTTCACCACAGGACTGACTTCATTTCACATGCTGAGCGCATATTCCTCAGTCATTGCCCAGACCCCCGGAGGGGAAGGTGGGGAGTGACTGGCATACAGAAAACAGCATGTTGCAACTGCTCAGCATTTTGTGATAGTCTGCACTTATCTGAAAGCTCTCAATAACAACATTTTTTCCCCCGAACAAAAACTGACCTGGAGAAACGCACTGAGCAGCAACCTAGTGTTCTCTGACAGGAGCACTGCACAAACTCAAGGCACCAAAACCCATCTCTGGCAGAAATCTGAACCTTCTCTTGCTGCCTTGCTGGCATCCAGCCTGGGAGACAAGCAAGGGTCTGTCCCTCCAGCCCTACACACAGCCTCAATGTCTTCAAGGAGCTTCATCTACAAGTGAAACCATGGCATTTGAGCCTTCTCCCCCCAGTGATTCCCAATTCTTCCCCAACACTAGTTCTCTGTTAACTCTGACTCTTGATACAGTATCCAAGTATTCATATTCATTTACAAAATGATTATCAGAGGTAGATGCACTAGCACAAACAAGGGTTGTACCCCATAGGATTATCACCGCTGTTTATTCATCTCCCCAAATTTACCATCTTAGAAGTAAGATGAGCTTAAAAGTAAGACAGGCTTAATAAACTTCAAGGTTTACTGGGCTTTAGAAAGCATTAAAATGCCTGGTTAGGCGGGCTCCTTAAGTGACCAAATCTTGATTCATTTGGCTAAAACACAGGTCATTCACTGAGGGATTAAAGATGCCCAAAGGTGCTCACTTTGCTGGAAGCTATGGGGAATGAAGGAAAGAGGCAACTCCGTACAGCTGGAACAAAACATCCTCATAAATGAGTGTGATATACCTCAAAACAGACCAAGAAAAAAGCCAAGACTGCCCTTTCAGAACACTTTTTGAAGGGTCAAAAAAAGGGAGGGGAGGGGGAATTTCACACAAAATCACACCTCTGAAGATGATCCCACCAAACCCCCCCCCCGCACAAGGAGAGTCATCTCGGCATGTTGCACAGGATCATGTCCAGGCAGGTTTGGAATATCTCCAGAGAAGGAGACTCCACAACCTCTCTGGGCAACCTGTTCCGGCGCTCTGTCACCCTCACAGTAAAATATTTTTTTCTCATATTCAGATGGAACTTCCTGTATTTCTCGGGCTTCCTGATTTTCAGTCTCTTATTCCTTCTCATTCTGTTCCAGAAGGCAAATTAATTCCACCTGTAGATTCTGACCTAAACTAACAAGCAGATTGCTACTCCCATGCATTCTCCCCTAGAGGTCTACTAGGCACTCTATTATTTAGAAAACAGTAGAAGTAACAGCAAAACATCAGCAAGATCAATTTGAATACAGCATATTAAGGTATATTAGGATTCCAAGACAAATAAGTGGCATTGCCAATATTATTATAACTACTGCTTCAGTAATGTTTCATGGCAGAAGCCAAGTAACCAAGCCTTGCTGCACTGAATAGTGAAGAAACTTTCTTTTTGGATGCCTTGAGAGCCTCCCAAACTGAAGAAAGCTAACAGGCAATTCTGACTCAGCAGTTCTTAGAAAAAAAAAACAAAACCCCGACCTACTTCTTGGTTTGCTATCAGGAATTTCAGAGCATCTACTGCTAATACACCCTAAAATCTGATCTTCATAGTAGTAGAAATCCAAACAATCAGCTTCTCAGTCCAAGGTCCAAGATTAACCAAGTCAGCTGGGGACAGCCACACTGTAAACCCACCCTCTTCTGCCAGTGCTGGTGGCCCATTCTCAGAGGTTCCTTGAGCTGCTGCAAGAAACCCTGCTGCTCTCAGGTCCCCTCAGGAGGGAGCTGGGAGCATCCCTTTCCCACCTGCTGCCCTGCAGGCTGGAGGCAGCTGACTGAAGTTGATTGATCCAGACCAGCAAAAGCATTATACAAGAAACCTTGATTTAAATAATGTAACCTTCCTTTGCATTTTACCTTATTTTCTTTACTTGTTCCTTGTTCGTTTATAATCCTCTAGACAAAATAAGCTGAAGCTAAACACAGCTTATATATTATATACAGTACTCTTCTGTAATTAGAAAGACACACTATGTATAAATTGCTTAACTAGCTGAGAATCTGAAAACACGTTTACTCAAATTCTATTTATACAATTTATTACAATAGGAACTGCTTCTTACTTTCTATTTTTTCATCTATCAATTCTTTAATTCTAGTTTCTGTCAAGTTGCTTCTGAACAGAAACTTGCATTATAAAATGAAGCCAATTGTAGACAACGCACTAATCTTTTTTTAACTTAAAACTAAAGCTATATTAAATATGACAGAAACCAAAATAAAATTACTCTAAGCAACTATCACTGTACTATTATCTGCTACTAATGAGTTAATAGTGTGCAAGTACACCACAAATCAGCAAAAATTTGCATTTCTATTTTGTTTATTTGCAGACCGAAAGCTTTGATGTTTTTCAACTCCAAAATTATTTATTTTTAGTAACAGTCATTGCAGTGAACTAAACTGCATATAGATTAAGATACCTGAATATCTACAAAAGTGACTGTATTGTCTACCCACAACAGTGCAAAGTTAGTTTACACTTTCAACAAACTATGTTTTAAGATGCTTAGTCAAAGGTTTTCCTGAAGTCATTTGTCTGATTGTGTATAAAACCATGCAGGAAAAACAGGTGTAACTATCCTTTTTTATTTAAATAATTTTAGGAGACTAAAACAAGTTAGTACTTAAGAACTCATTATCCACCAAGTCACCATTCAAGTGGTTTAGCCAGCATCCATAGGGCCAATGTGGGCAACACCAGCCCACACAAGACTCGAGCAGGGCTTTATCCTCCAGCCCAGAACAGGCCCCACAACCTGGCCTGGCAGCACCACAAAACTCATCTCCAAGGAGCCTGCGTGTAGGTAGGAGAGAAGTTGGGTAAAACAGCACGTAAAAACCTGTAATGAAGACACGTTAAAAGGTAACGTGTATACAAACACTAAGGACCAATTTTATAGCATATGGGAGTGTATTACTTCACTTATCTGCAAGCCTGGGGACCTGCATGGTGACACTAAGCACTCATGCTAATGGATGGGGGAGTTATTAATTTTTAAGTAATAGATGCAGGGGAACAGCTTTGTTTCAAGGGGGGCAGTTTCTTTGCCCCACGACCTGCAGTCATTCCCCATTCTGGAATGGGTCACCATCTTATAAAAACGGGAAAGGCTTGCATTTGTGCTGAAAGCCCACAACACTAGTTCTTACATTTTTACTGATCAGCTTTGGCAGGCAGGAAAGCTTTCTCCGTTAACAAGCCTCATTTGATATTTCTAAATACACTGCTTTCCTTTCTCTCCCAAATTAGCACTGATGATTAACAGCCATTAAAAAAATAAAACTAAATGCTTGCAAGGAACCAGCATTGAAGTAATTAGTTCTGAAAGCCCAGAAAGCACTCCTGAAAGTGTGCTTCTGCAAGAGCTTCTGTTAGTCCCTCTAAAAACGCAGCCAAGTCTGCACGGTACAAGTTCGCCTTGTACCTCCTCCAAGACTAACTCCTCTCTGAGTAGCTGCTTTGTCCAGCTGACAAGTGAGCAACAAGGGGGGGAAACAGGCCACCCCTTGGTGGCATCGCTGAAGTATTTACTCAACAGCATCACTCATTTTTTACAGCAGCCACCTGTATAGGAAACTGGCATGTTTGTAAAAGTCAGCATGGAAATCAGCCAGTATCATTCCCTTGGATAACATGGCAAATCAGGTCTTACGTCACCCACGAGGCACCACAGTGATGACAGCAGAGGGAACTACTTTAATAAGTGCTCCACCTGGTAGCTCTTTAAATAGAGAAAAAAAGGCATGTGGGAAGACAAAACGATACATTTCTATTTTTCAGGGCATGGCTAAAATCAAGCAGGGTCCTCTTAAGACAGAATAGAGCACACCCTTCTATCTTGAGAATCTGAACAAAGGTAACACAGTCACACATCAAGCACCTCCCTCTTACTATCTTCTCAGGGTAGGTATTTCACCTGTTAAATATTCAGGGAGAAGGATGTGTAACAATGATTAAGCAACTGACCATTTACACCGGCCAAAACAGAAGGGAGAACCAGGCTTTATGTGGCCTGCCTAAATTTCAAGATCAAGTCTTTTTTTTCCAAGGTAATTCCTCCAAGGAATCCCCAATTCTTGCCTTTCATATAGCTGTCTCACCCACGTGTCCCCTTTTACATTTTCTGCTGTGCCTCATGACAGAATATCATATACAGCTCATTTTAAATTCAGAATGACTGTTACTTGGGGAACAAAAAATAAACATCAGCTAAAAACTATATTCTAGATTTCTTTAACCATCTCTACTACTTTGCATCCATATGCAGTTTCACAGCTACAGTGTAAAATCCTACTGAAGCCCCAAACACACAGATGTAGAAGCCAGCACGACACACACATTGTCATACTTAAACCAGTAAGTCACCCATTAAAAGCTAACTTACTGCTCTTCATAAATTCAGAGTATGACAAAAACCAGGGAAAAAAGTCTAAAACAAACAGTGGGAGTGCTCTCAGACATTCTCCAAAGCACACAAGAAGCCCTAGACTTAAGCAGGCAGTAAGACCACACCTACTGTGCAGTTTTTGTTACAGCTCTCCCCTTCTACCCATCTGCAGCACGGCAGAACAGCCGGCCAGGGCTGCAGCTTCATTTTTAACCCCTCAACGCAAGCCGTGAGTTACATCAGTTTGACTTTACTGTTCACTTCGAGTGCTTCTCCTTTCTCTGTCTGAACAATACAGCAGGGCTCCGCTCCCTTCCCAGAGACGGCTGACTTGCCTCGAAATGAAACGCGAACATC
>NW_010114329.1:0-1326 GCF_000699245.1 Pterocles gutturalis
TTGTGTGTCTAAAATTGAGAAATAAAATTGCAACAAGCTCAACCGCTTAGAAATGAATGTCTGAAAATAACACTAATTGCTGAAAGAATTCATTCACTTTGAAACTGAGCATATTATTCAGAATGAAAATATTTTCCCAAGGAAGCATATACAATGTTTACAAAGCCAAGGATGTAATAAGAAAGTACAAGTAAGAAATGGGCCTGCATGTATCCTGCATGTGATGAAGTCAGCATAACATAACAGCAGAACTATTGGCAATCACTTCTCTCTTACTAACGCTTTTTGCTCAGCCTTAGAGAAAAGCATTCATTTGTGAATCCTCAGTGAGAGAGATATAAATATTTCAGAACATATTCCTCTGACAAAATTGGGGCAGAGTAGCCAAGCAGTGGAATTTGAACCATTAAATAAAATTACTTGATGTATGTTGAGGGATGAAGGGGGGAGAAGGGAGGGGCAAGGAAACAAAAAACATTGCAAGAAGAGCACAGTAACTGTTACAAAGAGCTTTAACAAGAAAAGCTACTAAGCTTAAAGAAAACGCACCATTTTAATCAGCAAAGCGTTACACAAAACATTTTTCACTACATTCAAACTATAAATAACGATTTTTTTCTTCTGTAATCAGAACAAAAATATCAGATGGGTGATTAATTTTAAAGGTATTAAAGGCAATTAAATGAAAAAGCCAGCCCAGCAATTTTAACAAAAACAACTTATCTGGTTTTAGTTACAGGAAAGTTCAGCAATGTGAAGCTTTCACATGACACACACTTTGCTTAAAGGACACTCATGCATTTTGGCATGAAAATGTAGCATGTCTTTATTAACAGAACTCTCAGGAAATGTCCTCCTGGTTAGAGAAATTTAATTTTTTTGCATTATCTTTGCAAGATTATATAGTCACACAATTCAGAAAGATATACATACATATCTGTGGTATCAGCCACCCTGAAATTAAATAACAAATAAAATTATACAGGCAGGCATCCTATTATAGTCAAGAGAGTCTTATTTTTAAAGAGAACCATATTTTTTAAAAACACAGCTTGACATGTCAACTAATGTGAAAGTCCACTCTTAGAAAAAGAACAGATTTAATCCAACTGCCTACACACGGAAGAGGCAAGCAGCTTTGGTTTAAAAACAATGCAGCTGAAGAAAGCAAACTATATCTCTGTATATGACACAGCTGGACAACTAACAAAAGCTGCATAACTTGATACAAACAAGTCTCATACAAAACCACAACAAAGCACAAACTTCCTGAGATATGTAAAGAAATACAGAAACCTGTTGCAATTAGTACATCCTGAAACCTAA